>NC_142956.1:8879570-9054570 GCF_046866305.1 Octopus bimaculoides
GGCCGTTGTATGCGATGTTGCTTTTTCTCACGATGGTTTTGGTTGGAGATGTCCACAACTGTTCTGTTCTGTTTTGTTGCACCATCGCAACCAGACTGAAAAACAAGTCCAATGTGCTCCGGAATTGTCAAAGACATGTTTCAGTTTTTCTAAAATGAAGTGAAATAATAATAATAATAGTAATAATAATGATTTCTTGTTACTCTTATCAAACTCATTGGGCCCCAGGCTAAGCTAAACTGTCCTTATTCTCCCCACCAAAGTGAGGGAGTTTGTGTGTGCTCAATGTTTTCCCATTAGATAGTCTGGTAGGTCTGTTGTCCCTTCATTTAGTTCCTTAGCCATCATAACTGCCCCCGTTTCTCTTTCTCTCTCCCCCCATCCCTATTTTCTCTCTGCCTCTCTGCCTCTTCAGTATGTATGTGTTGGGGGAGTCTGTAATGTTGTCATGGTTACTGTTTTTTTTCTCGTTTGTTTTTTCACCACTACAGCTTTACTATTAACAATATTTCAGTCGCATTTTTAAATCTGATAATTTCAGGGGCAGGTAACTCATGATTGTCACCTCATCCCTCCCTCCTTATTTCTAATATATTTCTAAATTCTGTTGCTACAACTACTTTGACGACGACCACCACCACCCACAAGTAGCAAATGTCAACATCTTGATCACAAGGGTTCGAAACATTTACCATTTGCAGCTTTTTTTATTGTTTGTTGTTGTACAAGGAACACAATTTCCTGCAGAGATCTTTGCACTGGTTTCTTTGGACTTTTGTTTAGCACAGGTGGGGGAGGGGGCAACCATTTATCCTGCACACTGCATGTTGCATGGACTCTTTGCACTAATCAGGCGCAGGCTGTGTGGTAAAGAAGCTTGCTTTCCAACCACATGGTTCCTGGTTCAGTCCCACTGCGTGGCACTTTAAACAAGTGTCCACTAAGCCTCGAGCCAACCAAAGCCTTGCGAGTGGATTTGGTTGACAGAAACTGAAAGAAGCCAGTCGTGTATATATATATATATATATATATATATATGTGTGTGTGTGTGTGTGTGTGTGTGTGTGTGTATGTACATGTTAGTGTGTCTGTCTGTCCCTGCCACCATTGTTTGATAGCCGATGGTGTGTCTACGTCCCCCATAACTTAGCAGTTTGGCAAAAGAGATAGAATAAGTACTAGGCTTAGAAAAAATAAGTCCTAGAGTCAATTTGTTCGACTGAGAGGCAGTGCTCCAGCATGGCTGCAGTCATGTGACTGAAACAAATAAAACAATAATCGACCAACAGTGTTTCAATGTTACACAAAATAATAATGATGATTAATAGTAGTATAAGATGTTATATTTTCGTGTGTGACTTTTGGCCCACCCTGTACTTAAGGAGGTTATATCCCTGTTCCCAGAAATATGACCACCACCACAAAAAATAATAATTTTTTTGCTATTGAAGTATCGAACGGGGTAGACAACTCTAGATATGTTTTGTTCTTTTTTGTTCTCTTCAAATGAACCTTCATACTAATTACTTCTCTTCTCGTTATGGATGTAACCTTTAATTGAAATCTCTTGCTTCTCTGTAATAGAAGTCAGTGGTAGTTTTAACTCTGGGGCAGTGTTCCAACCATGGCCATCTCGTCTTAGAGGGGAATATGTAGCATTTTAGTATATATATTTTTTTTCATTCTTTATTCAAAGCAATTAGAACGGAAGTGTTGATTTTGAGGGTTGTTTGGTCACTATATCTAGCGAGGGAGAGGTTAGTAGTTGTGGTGGGAGTAGTGTGAAGCCTAGCAGAAGCTGTTGTAAGCATTAACAACTTGGATCATTACCATAGTAACTGGTTGTGGTGGTAGTGCTTAGTCGTAGTAATAGCAGTTTTGGTTAGTGGATGTCTAAGTGCACCTTAGTAAGTGGTTGATGGAAGGTGAGAGCAGAAGCAACCAGTGGTCAAGTTTATAAAAAAAAAAAGGTCCTTTTTCTTCTTCTTCCTCCTGCCCCTCCCTCCCATCCAGTCCATGCCAATCACCCCCACTTCTATCATGTATACATACCTCTTCCTTCTACCTTCATCATTTCAATTTCAACTCTATTTTGAGAGGAAAAAAAAAAATAAAAGTATTAACCCCTCCCACTTACAGTGTTTGTTTTTTTTATTTGACTGGTGGGTCCACCTGCTGTGTGGTCCTGATCCCTTTCGTCTTTGGACAAAAGGATTCTAACTGTAGTGAATTATTTTGACTGTGGCCATATTGGAGCACCGCTGTTAATGGGGCAAATCAACCCTGGGACTTCTGAAGCCTAGTACTTATTATTCTATTGGTCTCTTGTTAAACTGCTATGTTATGGGGGACGTAAACACACCCAACATTAGTTGTCAAACGATGGGAAAGTGTCTTCTACTTATAGCCTCAGGCCAATCAAGGCCTGATGGAAACTGGAAGAAGCTTGTCGTATCTATCTATGTGTATGTTTGTCTCTCCACCATCGCTTGACAACCAATGTTGGTATGTTTATGTTTAGCAAAAAGAGACGGTACTAGACTTACAAAGTGTATGTCCTGGGGTCGAATTGGTTTGACTGAAGGCGGTGCTCCAGCATGGCTGCAGTCAAATGACTGAAAACAAATAAAAGAATGTCTACATAGTTTTTTTTTTATCATCGAAAATATGTTTTTCTTGAATAAAAAAATAATTTAAAGATGTTTTTTTGTTGAATAAATAAAATAAAAACCACAAAAATTATGCAAAGACGAAGAACCGACTGCAACAGGAAGAAAAAAACATGTCTTAATCCAGAAAATCCCATCGTGGGACGCGCGGAAGGTAATAATGTCAAATCGATAATGTTTATAGTATAACCAATAGGTGAGGAGTAGCTAAAAACAAAAAAAACGACGCCATTATAAGGTCCCTCCATAACAATTTTTCCGGGTTTTGACACTTTAGCGACATCAGTTCCCCAGATTTTCTCCAGAAGATTTTCGACATTTGATGTCGCTAAAGTGTCAAAACCCGGAAAAATTGTTATGAGGGAACCTTATAATGGCTTGGTTTTTTTTTTTTTATTTTAGCTATTCTTCACGTATTTGACCTTCTGCGCGTCCCACGATGGGATTTTCTGGATTAAGACGTATTTTCTTCTTCCTGTTGCAGTCGGTTCTTCGTCTTTGCATAATTTTTGTGGTTTTTATTTTATTTATTCAACAAAAAAACATCTTTAAATTATTTTTTTATTCAAGAAAAACATATTTTCGATGATAAAAAAAAAACTATGTAGACATTCTTTTATTTGTTTTCAGTCATTTGACTGCAGCCATGCTGGAGCACCACCTTCAGTCAAACCAATTCGATCCCAGGACATACACTTTGTAAGTCTAGTACCGTCTCTTTTTGCTAAACATAAACATACCAACATTGGTTGTCAAGCGATGGTGGAGAGACAAACATACACATAGATAGATACAACAAGCTTCTTCTAGTTTCCATCAGGCCTTGATTGGCCTGAGGCTATAAGTAGAAGGGTGTGTTTACGTCCCCCATAACTTAGCAGTTTAACAAGAGACCAATAGAATAATAAGTACTAGGCTTCAGAAGTCCCAGGGTTGATTTGCCCCACTAACAGCAGTGCTCCAACATGGCCACAGTCAAAATAATTCACTACAGCTAGAATCCTTTTGTCCAAAGACGAAAGGGATCAGGACCACACAGCAGGTGGACCCACCAGTCAAATAAAAAAAACAAACACTGTAAGTGGGAGGGGTTAATACTTTTATTTTTTTTTCCTCTCAAAATAGAGTTGAAATTCAAATGATGAAGGTAGAAGGAAGAGGTATGTATACATGATAGAAGTGGGGGTGATTGGCATGGACTGGATGGGAGGGAGGGGCCAGGAGGAAGAAGCAGAAAAAGGACCTTTTTTTTTTTTATAAACTTGACCACTAGTTGCTTCTGCTCTCACCTTCCATCAACCACTTACTAAGGTGCACTTAGACATCCACTAACCAAAACTGCTATTACTACGACTAAGCACTACCACCACCTACACTACTTCACCTGTTACTACCACCACAACCAGTTACTATGGTAATGATCCAAGTTGTTAATGGTTACAACAGCTTCTGCTAGGCTTCACACTACTCCCACCACAACTACTAACCTCTCCCTCGCTAGATATAGTGACCAAACAACCCTCAAAATCAACACTTCCGTTCTAATTGCTTTGATTAAAGAATGAAAAAAAATATATATACTAAAATGCTACATATTCCCCTCTAAGACGAGATGGCCATGGTTGGAACACTGCCCCAGAGTTAAAACTACCACTGACTTCTATTACAGAGAAGCAAGAGATTTCATTTAAAAGTTACATCCATAACGAGAAGCGAAGTAATTAGTATGAAGGTTCATTTGAAGAGAACAAATAAGAGCAAAACATATCTAGAGTTGTCTACCCCGTTCGATACTTCAATAGCAAAAAAATTATTATTTTTTGTGGTGGTGGTCATATTTCTGGGAACAGGGATATAACCTCCTTAAGTACAGGGTGGGCCAAAAGTCACACACGAAAATATAACATCTTATACTACTATTAATCATCATTATTATTTTGTGTAACATTGAAACACTGTTGGTCGATTATTGTTTTATTTGTTTCAGTCACATGACTGCAGCCATGCTGGAGCACTGCCTCTCAGTCGAACAAATTGACTCTAGGACTTATTTTTTCTAAGCCTAGTACTTATTCTATCTCTTTTGCCAAACTGCTAAGTTACGGGGGACGTAGACACACCATCGGCTATCAAACAATGGTGGCAGGGACAGACAGACACACTAACATGTACACACACACACACACACACATATATATATATATATATATATATATATATATATATATATATACACACAACGGGCTTCTTTCAGTTTCTGTCATCCAAATCCACTCGCAAGGCTTTGGTTGGCCCGAGGCTTAGTGGACACTTGTTTAAAGTGCCACGCAGTGGGACTGAACCAGGAACCATATGGTTGGAAAGCAAGCTTCTTTACCACACAGCCTGCGCCTGATTAGTGCAAAGAGTCCAGGCAACATGCAGTGTGCAGGATAAATACCAATGGTTGCCCCCTCCCCCACCTGTGCTAAACAAAAGTCCAAAGAAACCAGTGCAAAGATCTCTGCAGGAAATTGTGTTCCTTGTACAACAACAAACAATAAAAAAAGCTGCAAATGGTGAATGTTTCGAACCCTTGTGATCAAGATGTTGACATTTGCTAATTAGTTTTGTGTTGTAATTAACCATAAAGTGCTGTTTTTGAAATATGGGGGAGAGGGGGGTCTCAGTGTGTGACTTTGGGCCCATCCTGTATTCTGACAGATTCAAAACTAGCAAGGGAAACAGACTTACCTACCCATAAAGCACCTTTTGTCTGACGCTCTGCCGATTCAGAGACATGACTGTCCTATTAATAATTAACAACAGTAGTAGTAGCAGCAGTACTTGTGGGTGGAGGTGGTCGTCGTCAAAGTAGTTGTAGCAACAGAATTTAGAAATATATTAGAAATAAGGAGGGAGGGATGAGGTGACAATCATGAGTTACCTGCCCCTGAAATTATCAGATTTAAAAATGCGACTGAAATATTGTTAATAGTAAAGCTGTAGTTGTGAAAAAGCAAACGAACAAACGAAAAAAAAAAACAGTAACCATGACAACATTACAGACTCCCCCAACACATACATACTGAAGAGGCAGAGAGAGAGAGAAAATAGGGATGGGGGGGAGAGAAAGAGAAACGGGGGCAGTTATGATGGCTAAGGAACTAAATGAAGGGACAACAGACCTACCAGACTATCTAATGGGAAAACATTGAGCACACACAAACTCCCTCACTTTGGTGGGGAGAATAAGGACAGTTTAGCTTAGCCTGGAGCCCAATGAGTTTGATAAGAGTAACAAGAAATCATTATTATTACTATTATTATTATTATTTCACTTCATTTTAGAAAAACTGAAACATGTCTTTGACAATTCCGGAGCACATTGGACTTGTTTTTCAGTCTGGTTGCGATGGTGCAACAAAACAGAACAGAACAGTTGTGGACATCTCCAACCAAAAGCATCGTGAGAAAAAGCAACATCGCATACAACGGCCGGTCAATTTGTCCGAGAAGTTCATGCAATTCGGTGTGCCCAACACATAGCAAAGTGGACCCCCACCACCGAGATGTCTCTGTCAGAAACAGGCTTTAAAAAGAAAAAAAGTCCAAAGAAATTAGTGCACACATTGTCACAGGGAGTTGATATTCCTCACACAACAATGCAACGAAGAATAAAAGCTACAGACATTTGCTAATTTGTTTTGCTTTCTAATTAAATATAAATGGGTTGTTTTTGAAATGTGCAATAGAGATATTAGAGTCTTAATCTTGGCACATGACCTTTGGCCCCCCCTTGTATATATTTCTTACAGAAAGACACATGCACACACACATTTTTAAAGATGTCCCGCTCCCCAGTCCCATTATTCCAATACAACTTTGCTAAAACCTTACTGTATATGGTGCGGTCAGCAACCATTTATGAAAGAAAAATATTATTACACCAAGCTGATAGTGAGAGAAAAGGACAAAAACCAGCACTGCCACCACCACAGCAGAAAAGAAATTTGGCAGATGGCATCTATGTGCACAAGCGTGTCTATATATGGTTAAGGAGAAGCAGCAAGGGGTCAGAGGTTGTGGTATGATGGGGAGGAAGAGGAGGAGGAGGAGGAATAAGGAAGAAATGAAAACAGGAGGCAAGAATGTTGGAAGGGAGATTAATAAGAATAATAATTATTGTAATTTCAATAACATCATCAGTACAAATATGAGCAGGCAGCTAACTCCCCTTCTCTTCTTCTTCTCTCAGTCTGTGTATATATGCATGCGTATATGGACATGTTGTACACACACACGCACACATACACATTTATGTAATGTATAATGTTATATATACCAACATCTATGTGGAAAAGCTGCAAAGACAAAGAAAAAAAACAAAAAAGAAAAAAGATTAGACAATAAAACCACAAATATATATATTTATTTATTAATTTATATATATAAATATATAAATAAATAAATATATTTATATATATATTTATTTATATATATATATTTATTTATTTAATTATATATTTATTTTTATATATATTTATTGATTGATTTATATATGTATTTTTTATTTATTTATATATTTATTCATTTATATATAGATTTATTTATAAATATATATATATTTATTTATTTGTATGTATATATTTCTTTATATGTATTTATTTATATATTTATTTATTTATTTTTATATTTAATTATTTATATATATTTATTTATATGTGTTTATATATTTATCAAATCGTCCAACCCATGCTAGCATGGAAAGCGGACGTTAAACGATGATGATGATGATGATATTTATTAATTTAATTATATATATTTTTTATTTATATATTTATTAATTTATATATATTTATCTATTTATATGTTTATTTATATTTATTTATTTATTTATATATATTTATTAACATATATATTTCATCATCATCATCGTTTAACGTCCGCTTTCCATGCTAGCATGGGTTGGACGACTTGACTGAGGACTGGTGAAACCGGATGGCAACACCAGGCTCCAATCTAAATTTGGCAGAGTTTCTACAGCTGGATGCCCTTCCTAACGCCAACCACTCAGAGAGTGTAGGTGCTTTTACGTGTTGGAACTCTTTTAAATAAATAAATAAATATAGTAGGAGTGGCTGTGTGGTAAGTAGCTTGCTTACCAACCACATGGTCCCGGGTTCAGTCCCACTGCGTGGCATCTTGGGCAAGTGCCTTCTACTATAGCCTCGGGCCGACCAATGCCTTGTGAGTGGATTTGGTAGACGGAAACTGAAAGAAGCCCGTCGTATATGTGTATATATATGTGTATGTGTGTGTGTATTTGTATGTCTGTGTTTGTCCCCACAACATCGCTTGACAACCGATGCTGGTGTTTTTATGTCCCCGTAACTTAGTGGTTCGGCAAAAGAGACCGATAGAATAAGTACTAGGCTTCCAAAGAATAAGTCCTGGGGTCGATTTCTTCGACTAAAGGCGGTGCTCCAGCATGGCCGCAGTCAAAAGACTGAAACAAGTAAAAGAGTATATAAATAAATAAATACATATATATATATATATATATATATATATATATATATATATATATATATATAAAAATAATGTATATATATATATATAAATAAATATTTATATAAATAAGGATAAGATCGATAATATTGATCTTATCAAGTGGCCAGCATGGGAATAAAAACCATCAAAGGTAATAATTATTTAAAATTATAATACAGGGTATCTAAGAGATACCGCCACGCTGAAAAACAGCAGTCAAATCCTGACTATAAATAAATATATATATATAAATAAACAAATATAAATAAATAAGTATAAATAAATAAATGTATGTATAAATATATATATATAAATAAATATATATATATTCTGAGTTCAAATTCCGCCCATGTCGACTGTTCCTTTCAACCTATAAGGGGCGATGAATTAAAACGCTAGGGGGTCAACGTAATCGACTAGTCCCCTTCCTCAAAATATATGTGTGTATATATATATATATATATATATATATATATATATATATATATATATATATATATATATGTTTGTGTGTCTGTGTTTGTCCCCACCTCCCAACATCGCTTGACAACCGATGCCGGTGTGTTTACGTCAACGTAAATTAGCGGTTTCGGCAAAAGAGACCGATAGAATAAGTACCAGGCTTACAAAGAATAAGTCCTGGGGTCGATTTGACCGACTAAAAAAGGCGGTGCTTCAGCAAGGCCGCAGTCAAATGACTGAAACGAGTAAAAGAGTAATTTTAACGTGTTCCTGCCGCCATTACTATGACAAACCAACAACAAACACCAGCGCCATCTATCTGTAACGTCTCTATTTTCACCATGACGAGTTACTTCCCTTTGTTTCTCGGCAATCAGAAATTTTAATCTCGGTGGACAAATGCATTTTAGCTTCTAAGATCCCTTTGGGACCGATTATTAATTAAAAGACGAACATTGAGGGGTTAATATAATTAACCACCCCCCGCTCGTGCGTATAATTGAAAGGATTACGGACTTTATTATCATTTTTGAAGGCAGAATCGTTAGCACGCCGGGCGAAATGCTTAACGGTGTTCAGTCCGTCTTTACGTTCTGAGTTCAAATTCCGCCGATGTCGACTTATAAGGGGCGATGAATTAAAACGCTACGGGGTCAACATAATCGACTAGTCCCCTCCCTCAAAATATATGTATATATATATATGTTTGTGTGTCTGTGTTTGTCCCCCTACCATCGCTTGACAACCGATGCTGTTCCCGTAACCTAGTGGTTTCGGCAAAAGAGACCGATAAAATAAGTATTAGGCTTCTAAAGTATAAGTCCTGGGGTCGATTTGCTCGACTATAAAGGCGGTGCTCCAGCATGGCCGCAGTCAAATGAAAGTAAAGAGAGCTGGCGAAATGTTTGGCAGCCGTTCATTTGTCTTTATGTTTCGAGTTCAATTTCCACAGAGGTCGATTTTGCCTCTCGTTCTTTCGGGGGTCGATAAAATAGGTGCCAGTTGACCACTGGAGTCCATGTAATCAACTAGTCCAACATTTTAGGGGTTCTACCCCGACAAGCCACATTCCTAGCGCTCCCCACTCCCATCTAACCGTTACAAACATGCATACAATTCGTATAAATTAATTAAAGAAACTGTCCGTCAGATGACCGCACAGACCTATTATGGGGCCAACTGACCCCATAATGGTTTCTGTCAAATGATGTAAGATTAAAAGAAATAAAAGAAAAAATTCCTCAGGTTGATTCATTTGGTTGTAGAATTCTTCAAGGTGGTACTCCAGCATGGCCACGGGCTCGTGCCTAAAACAAGTGAAAAATAAAAATAAATACAGATTTCTAAGTGTCCGGAGATGCCTGTTCGTGGAATTGCAGTCTAACTTTCGGCTAATTACTCTTAATTGATTTAATTAAATCATTAAAATATATGTTCAGTAATTAAGATTTAATCAAAGATTAAATAATTTAATGAGTAACAATATTATTATAGGTTGTGTGTGAGTAAAAGATGGGATGGTCACAACTGGAACGTCTGACTGGATCTGGACTGACCTGGGGTTAAACAACAACTATAGCCACTAATACTAATTACTATACTATACATTAAGATAATGTAGTCCTAGGTACACTATGCCTGAATAAAAGATGGGATGGTCACAGATGGAACATATTCGATAATTGGTCTGTCAGGATCAGGACTGACCTGGGGTTAAACAACAATAATTAATTAATGAAATGAATCTTTCTGTTTCATCACTGTGTACTTCAAATTAATTAAAATATTTCCCTTAATTATAATTACACCAATCTTCACCATTTGGCCTCAGTTCAGTGACCTGGCAACATTTCTAGCATCCTGGACAAAATGCTTGGCTACCAGCCATGCTGGAGCACCACATTCAAAGGTTGAACCATTCAAGTCGAACCTGGCAGTGTTTTATTTTTAAAGTTCAGTTCTTATTCTATCAGTTTTCTTCTGCCAAACCATTAAGTGATGGGGCCATAAACACACCAACACCGGCTGTGAAGTGGTGGCGGAGGACAAACACAGATACAAGGAGAAATTGCAAAGAGAATCTGGAACTCGACTGAGGAAAGAAAACTCCGAATGACCCATCCTTGTTTTCTTTGTATCATCTCTCTGGATGTTTTGTTGTCCCTTTTTTGTATTTTAAATATATATATATAATAATACAAAGAATATGTATGCATGTATACACACATATATGTACATACTTACATCTACATGTGTATATCGATGCATATCAGGGTACAGGATGTTAGAACAATGAACTACAGACAACAGAACGAACACATAGGAAAACAGAAAGCCACTTGGAATTAATCCTTCGTCAGCTGCCTCTATTCTAACTAGATGTTTTGAAGATATGGAGCCTGGTGTAGCCATCTGGTTTCACCAGTCCTCAGTCAAATCGTTCAACCCATGCTAGCAAGGAAAGCGGACGTTAAACGACGATGATGATGATTCACAAAAAGTATGGGGGTTTAGTTTACAGGTGATTTAAATGATTAGGTACACTAGATAAGTACTGTAACGGATTACTGGGACTCCAGGGTTATAGCTAGGACAGTAGTTATGGAGTCATTGCAGATTTCCAATGCAGCGGATACATAACTTTTATACTGTACACTAAACATTAAGGCAAGGCAAACATTTCAAGTAATATACATTATTATTACAGGAAGAAATTAAAAATCTATATAAGATACAAATAAGGAAATAATTTTATTCTCAAATGCAGGATAAGCTATCCATAAACTATCCATGTAAACAACAAATGGATGCATTAGTTTAACGCTCAGGAATAGAGAAAGTCTTTGACGTTTCGAGCCTACGCTCTTCAACTAATATATATATATATATATATATATATATATATGCATACACATACAAACACCACAGGCTTTTTTCAGTGTCCATCAACCAAATCCACTCACAAGGCTTTGGTTGGCCGAGGGCTATAGTAGAAGACACTTGCCCAAGGTGGCATGCAGTGGGACTGAACCCAGGACCATGTGGTTGGTCAGCAGGCTACTTACCACACAGCCACTCCTGTGCCTATATACATATGTGTGTAGTTTATAGATTGGAGACAGGTAGTCTCAACATAGAATACCCTTCGTAGTACTCAAGAGATTTCAACTTGAGCAAGAAGAGGAGTAAATGTAAGGAGAAGCAAGTTAGACATGTTGGTATACAAAAAATATACACATGTATGCACATAAAAAGGTCCAAATTACACAGAATATAAATGGTATCAGGAATTAAAGGGGTTGAATAAGAGCTTTGGGAATCCAGCAGTTGTTTGGGTGGGTGGAGGGGCTTGGTGGTCCAAAATAATGATTGTATCTTGATTCCATCATTGGGTAACACCAGCCTCTGTCTTCAGGGAAGAATTTTACATTTGGGGTGTTGACAGAATGCACTGTGCTTTTTTATTAACAACAAGGGGCCACAAAAAGCATGTGGGGACATATAACATATGAAAAATGAATTTATACAAATGAGGATGAGACGGCCACCCTGGCTCCACTGCAGGGTGGTTATGTCTTTACAATTAATTTCATCATTTATTGTCTATTTACAATTATATCCTTTTTTTTTTTCAAACAATTATTTTCTCAATAAATTTTTTACTTACCATTTGATTGCCATGTTGTATTTCACCGTATTCTGGGGGGACGAGGTTCATTTTTCCCCTCTGGCCCTAATGGGGTTTACTTCCAATGGAAACGATTCTTCATCTGATGATGATGATGACGACTGAGGAGACAACCCATCAAGGAGTGGGGCGACTCCTTTACTGAAACTGAAAAGAAAAATGAGAAGCAAAAAAAAAAAAAAACCCCCCAAAAAAGTACCTTTTACAAATAAATAAAAGTGACAGGTGGTGGTGGGAATAAGGGACAGCAGGGGAGACTCTAATATGTCTCCCTTCCCCTGTCTGGAAAAAATTGCCAGAAGAGAAATTCATCATAAGACAATTCATTGTGACCATATTATCTTTTATTTGTTTTGGTTCATTAGACTGTCGCCCTGCTGGAGCAGCGCCTTTAGTTGAACGAAGCGACCCCAGGACTTATTCTTTGTAAGCCTAGTACTTGTTCTATCAGTCTCTTTTGCCGAAACGCTAAGTTACGGGGATGCAAACACACCAACATCGGTTGTCAAGCGATGGTGGAGGGACAAACAGACACGCATATATATATATATATACATACATACACAACAGGCTTCATTCAGTTTCCATCAACCAAATCCACTCACAAGGCTTTGGTCGGCTTAAGGCTATAGCAGAAGACTCATGCCCAAGGTGCCATGCAGTGGGACTGAACCTGGAAGCATGAGGTTGGAAAGCAAGCTTCTTACCACACAGCCACTCTTATATGATATATATATATATATATATATATATATATATATATATATACATATATACATATATATATATATATATATACTATGGGCTTCTTTCAGTTTCCGTCTACCAAATCCACTCACAAGGCTTTGGTCGGCCCGAGGCTATAGTAGAAGACACTTGCCCAAGATGCCACGAAGTGGGACTGAACCCGGGACCATGTGGTTGGTATGTGCAAGCTGTTTACCTCACAGCCACACCTGCGCCTCTATCAACATTTAAAGAAAAGAAAACTTCAAAAGCTTTTACGAAAGCATTAATTAAGAAAGTCTTTATGAATAAATATTAAAAAAACCTGATGGGATCCTTCAAAACGAAATTTCTTTTGATGAATTTTTCTTCGGCAAAATTTCTCACAAATTCCACTTTGTAGGAAAGACCAAAAAAAAAAAGGAAAACCCTTGTTTTGTTTGCCACTAAATGTATTTATTGCACATTAACCGGCCTAACCCACAACAGCAACGGTGTCCGGCTGCCAGTGGGAGCATACTACACTGCAGACTGTTCATAAATTTTTTTTGTTTATTGTTTCTCGCATAAAATTGTTTTCCAAGAGTATTTGATCCGACACATACATGAAGACACACACACACAGAGTAAGAAACACACACCCACACACATATATGCACTCAAAATTCTTGCGCCCTTTCCACTACTCCAGCTCACTTTTATATATATATATATATATACACCCACCCCCACTAACCCTCCTCCCTTCCCTCCCCACCCACCTCATCGACTACTCAGGTGTTTGTAGCCCTGGTGTATGTCTATTTCGTCCTTGAATGCCAAGAGTCCAAGCTGTGCGTGTCACGCCTCATTCAGGGCCTTCGATTGGATGCAGCTGCGATATTGCTTTGGGGTGAGGCTGGGGTTGCATGTTTTTCTGTGGTACAGGTTGAATATCCCCGGATCTGTTGCCCTTATCACCAGGAACTTGCTGCGCACGTACTTCTGGTAGAGCAGCACGTCCTCGCCGACCCAGCCGGTGATCTGCTCGTCGAATCCACGGATGGTGAGGAAGTCTGACTTGTACTGACACGTCATTCCATAACCGAAATCCCTCCAGAACCCTGTGTCCCTCGATATCACCAATTGGTCCTTCTCCGGGGGTATGAGCATGTCGTGGAGGGAATAGACGACGTTGGGGTTATACAGGCTGAAAACAATAGGGTAGTAAACACGTTTGTCTGGAGTTGCGTTCAGTCGACATCGCTCCAAGAAGTCCACACCGAACACAATGTCGACATCGCAGAAAAACATGAGTACATTGCCGTTGCGCCAGTTGAGGGCACCAACCTGAAGCCCTTGGCCACGCGAGAACTTCTCCTTCAGGCTGATCAGCTTGATATATTTAACCTTGTAAGTGTGGGCCATCCATGACAGCATGTCCTTGACCGTGGAAAGTCCCTCCTTGCCAAAGTACACAACTGTGAGAAACACTCGTTTGTCCTGCAGAACGCAAGTGCGCACAAAACGGTCGAGGAACAGGCGGAAGGTCGCTGTCCGTCCGGAGAGCGGAAGGATTAAGTTGATCCATTTTCGTATTCACCCAGTTTTTCGTGATCAACTGCATGGGGCCGAAAGGCCGGATCACGGAGAGCTTTGAGTAGTAGTTTTTCATGCCAGGTCGGTCAATGTCGTAGAAGTAAAGCTCGTAGTGTGAACCACTTGTTGGATCGGTACGGTAAATGCCCTCGGCAAAGTTCTCGGCGCCATATTGGCCCATCCCTTTGCGGTTTTCATTCAGTTGGTCGACTGAGAACTGAATCACCTCACTGAGGTCTTTCTTCTTGAAGTCAATTGGTTTCTCGACGACCCTTTTGCCAAGACCAGGTTCTACGAGGAAGATTCGAGTGGCTGAAAAACGATTAAAAGGAATGAGTTCATACTCAGACTTGAGTGGCACTCCGTGGAGTATCTCTGCTGCCCTTATTTGTTCCAAGAAAAACCGAGTGTTTACGTCGAGTACTTGGACCTTGCTCTCTGTTGGAATATTTTTCTTGACTTCAGCTTCATCTTTGCTGTCGGTACCTTGCTCGTTTTTATTCTTAATTTCACCATTATCATCATCATCGTCATTATTATTATTATTATTATTGTTGTTGTTTTTGTTGTTGTTTTCAGCAGCAGAGATTTGCAAAGTCAGGTTCTTCGTCTTGAGGAACGCCGTCTTGAGGAACGCCGTCTTGAGGGCAGCTTCCAGGAACCGAATCTGCTTCCGCAACTTGGTCGTCTCTCGGTTGTAGCGTTTGGTCAACACCAGAAGCTTCTCGTGTTCGACAGCAGCAGAGATTAACGTGCAAGTGGCTGAACACTCCACAGACACGTGTACCCTTAACGTAGTTTTCGGGGATATTCAGTGTGACACAGTGTGACAAGGCTGACCCTTTGAATTACAGGCACAACAGAAACAGGAAGAAAGAGTGAGAGAAAGTTGTGGTGAAAGAGTACAGCAGGTTTCGCCACCATCCCCTGCCGGAGCCTCGTGGAGCTTTAGGTGTTTTCGCTCAATAAATAAACACTCACAACGCCCTATGACCGCGAGTCCGTTGCCCTAACCATTGTGCTTCCACACCAAAAACACTGCATAAAAACATAAATGAAAGTGGTGCCCGTCAATTCAGAAAGATCCCACATTTATAAGAATCCTTTATGAAATATTTGCGTAAGTATGAAAATGAAAATATTCAATGTGTTTTAATTCTGGGTACTACTCAAGCAGAGCGAACCCGAACGCGCAGTCGCGCGTCCACGCTAGCTAGTCGTGAGTGGTCAATCCTACGAAAAGTGCACGCGAGCGCGCGTGCAAATGAATACATGTGTGCGCATGCGCGCGTATGCAAATTAGTAAATAATTTCTTTTAAACAAAGTAAATATTTTTTTTTAAATTACTTTTTTCTTTTCTAAACAATGTAGATAGGTAGAAGGAATAAAAATAACACACTATCTGTTTTTGTTAACTTCATACATTTTTTTTCTTTTAATTAAATTTTGTGAACAAAATAATTTTTATTTTCTAAACAACGTAAATAAATTTTAAAAAAGGTGCACATTGGGATTAGACACTGAGGGAAACTTGATATGCTAGAAATAACAGCTAAACGCAAAAAGAAAAAAAAAACTGTAACCTTTACCTTTCTGAAATCACTGTGGATATATTTCGGCTATGTGCTTGATAAATGTCTGAAAGTTCTCCCACGAATTCCCACACTTCATATCGTAATAATCACGGTACATTGGCTCATCAATATGTGACCATTTCATGTTACCACATGATCCACTTTTATATTTCAGTCTACGTTTTATCCGTGACCAGAATGGGCCACATATCCGTGAAAATCGTAGTTCCTGGCTCCACATTTTCAATGATTGCAGCTTCTAACGTTTCAGCCTTTCTATCAGTTATAATGTTGCAGGTAGCCCTTTTTCTGAGTGACATCGTAAAAGCCTATCACACAAAACTTTTCAACCATTCTGCCAACCTCATATTTCCTCTTGAAAAGCAGGCTTTCATCCACTTGTACAACGTGGTTCAGTCCACCTAATTTTTTCTTATCTTTCAGTAACATGGCTGAACATATTTCTCGGCAGTATTCGTACCATTGAATGGCCGTGTCGTTGCTAATATTGTTTCAACTCATGGAACAAGTTACTGGCAATTCAGATATAAAGTCTGCTATTATTTGAAATAGTGTAAACACTGTCAAGTGGCATTTCTCTAAAAAAGTATTTTTCCTTATAGAGATTGTTTTACTGCATGAATTACATCGCCAAATAACTCCGTCAATAGCACGTTGAAAAGATTGAATTTTCATTTGACGACAAGTACATTCTTTTTTTTGTTTTTTTGTTTTTTGTGAAATTAATTTGTTTCCATAATTCAACACGGTGAAGACATTTTGGTAATATTGGCGAGAAGAGGTCAATGAAGAGGAAGAGCCGTTTACAGAGAGAGGTTGAAGAAAGAGGAATTGACCTCCCTCTACCAATTTGAAATGGAAAGACGGGCTTGGTTTTACCAGTTCCTCTTTCTTGACCTCTCTCTGTAAAGGGCTCGTCCTCTTTCTTGACCTCTTCCCGCCAATATTGTTCACAATTGAACTTAAGTTTTGAGTGTGCCACGCAAATTTTTCGAAGCCCATATTCCCAAAATGTCTTCACCTCGTGTTGAATTATGGAAAAGGTTAAAGGGGGGATATCTTTCTGGATTTTTTGAAAGAAAACAAATTAATTGCACAAAAAAAAAAAAAATCTACTTGTCGTTGTCAAATGAAAATTTTTGGTAAAAAGCGTGAAACTCGCAGTTCAACTTTCTGAGTAAATGCAAGATTTGGATTGTCCGCGTTTAGCTGTTATTTCTAGCATATCAAGTTTCCCTCAGTTTCTAATCCCAATGTGCACCTTTTTTAAAATTTATTTACGTTGTTTAGAAAATAAAAATTATCTTGTTCACAAAATTTAATTAAAAGAAAAAAATGTATGAAGTTAACAAAAACAGATAGTGTATTATTTTTATTCCTTCTACCTATCTACATTGTTTAGAAAAGAAAAAAGTAATTTTAAAAAAATTATTTACTTTGTTTAAAAGAAATTATTTACTAATTTGCATACGCGCACACGCGCACACATGTATTCATTTGCACGCGCGCCCGCGCGCACTTTTCGTAGGATCGACCACTCACGACTAGCTTGCGCGTTCGGGTCCGCTCTGCTTGAGTAGTACCCGTGTTGTTTATATATGTGGGTATATGGCAATTGAGAAACGTATTTTAAGAATTCTAAATGGATTTGTTATTATCAGCTGATTAAAAGAAATTCATTGAAAGGACATTGAACCGGAAGTCAACATCAATCAGGAATCACGTTTCAATGCGCATGCGTATCTGCTCTCTTGAAATATTTAATGCAGCGAGGACTAATTATCTCCCTTCACGTATCATTGTGGAGGCGCAATGGCCCAGTGGTTAGGGCAGCGGACTCGCGGTTTCGATTCCCAGACCGGGCGTTGTGAGTGTTTATTGAGCGAAAACACCTTTATGCCCCACGAGGCTCCGGCAGGGGATGGTGGCGAACCCTGCTGTACTCTTTCACCACAACTTTCTCTCTCACTCTTACTTCCTGTTGATTTAATCAGGTGAAGGTTGGAATAGAAACGTAAAGAGAGAGAGAGAAAGGGAGAGGGAAAGAGAAAGAGAGAGAGAAAAGAAAGAGGGAGAGAGAGAGAGAGAGAGACGGAGCAGAATGAGACTAGAGTAGGTCCAGCAGGGGTAAAGCGAGACAGAGAATGATTGACAGGAGATGGAAAAGGAAGTGATATAAAGGTTTACGGAAAGAGGGAGTCTATGAGACAAGAGAGAAAAAGAGGCGGGGCAATATGTAATGAGGTGTCAGGGAGAGGGAGGAAAGAGATGATGAGAGAGTGAGAGTAGGAGGGGGGACGAAAAAGCGGCGGAGAGAAAGAAATGGGGAAGAGATAAAGTGAATTGATTATATATGGTTACTGAGAGATGGAGAAATCAGGGAGGCGGGGTTATGCAATAATATATGAGAGAAAGAGAGAGAGGGGAGGATGAGGTAGCTATGTCCTTCCCAGATGCGAACATCAGGGCCACTGGCTGGGGTTTCTAGCATGGTTTCTATGTGTCTGAAAATGTTCTTTACTCTTATATGAAAAAGAACTGAAATTTGAAGGCCATTGGCTGGGGTTTCTAGCATGGTGTATGACCGTAGCTTCTTTAACTTCATATATAAATCCTTTTGTGTCCCTCAATTGTTATTCGATATAATGAATTTCGTGTCACTTGCTTATTGTTTCTAGCATAAAGAATGACCACATACGGGATTTTTTTTCAAGTCCTTCAACTTTCTATGTAAATCAATGCACATTTGGGAGCAACTGGCTGTTATATCTAGCATGGTATGACTTCATTGGAGAATATTTTGACAGTTGTGCTACACTTTTCTATGAAAAAGAATGCAAATTTTGCTGTTATTTCTAGCATGAAGTGAGGCCACCTTTAGCACAGTGTTTCACAGATCATTCTTAAAGTGTCCTTCAATTTTATACAAAAATCAATACAAATTTTAGAACACTTGGGTGTTGTCTCTAAAATGGTGTGAGATCCTGTTCAAACAGTAATTTTGTGTGTACTTCCATTTTATATGAAAAACAATTAATCCATTCGTTGTTGGTCTGGTTTTTCGGCTGTTAATTACCGTTGGTTGATCATTCTTGGCGTCACGCTCTGTATTTGCCACCTACAGCATGCAGAAATATGGTTGACTGTCAAAACTCCTTCTATATGAAACAAAGAATCACCAATTAATAAGTCTAAATTTATTCGTACATGGAAACAAATACAACAGTTGTTGATAACAGCTTCCCTGCATTATATCTCCCTCTATATCTACATTCTTGAGATAACTTACAGCTGTGATATTTTTAATACAAATAATTTCTTACGAATTTTGAATTTATGTTTCAAAAAGTTTAATCTGACAATGTGTCTTGACACCAATTTTGTTACATTTGTGAGGAGTCATAATATTGGCTATAAACACACTCACCAGTTGTTTGTGTCTATTTCACGCTAATCAGCAGCCTTCTCAATTCTATCGTGAAATATATTTTTGGTGAATATAATCAAACGTGAATAAGTCTCGAAAAAGGAAAAGAAATGGAATTTAGACAATCAACGACCAGTGAGTGTACCATTAGGCTTCAGAAATTACGATTTTGCCCAGATTTTTTTCAACCTCAAGCAGAATATTCAGACACGTTGTATGTAGAATATTATTGAAAATGAGGAAAGTTCATTTTCATTTTCATTTTCTTTTTTTTTTAATTTTTGGGAACTAATTAAGAAATCTGCACATAGAGTATATACATATGTAGAACTACATTCAGAAATATACATACACACACTCAGACATATTAAACACACAACAAACTGTAGTTACTGTAGAGAAAACATTCTCTCTTTTGGTAAAAAAAAAAAACTGTGCAAAAGCATCATATCTGTCCAGTGCTGCCACCTGTTGGGTTCCAAGACATCGATGTTTCTATCGCTTGAGCCATCAAAAATGTAAAATACCAAAGGAGGACTATTCTGGACAGACCTAACCAAGGTGTGGCTGTAACTAAAATACATTCAGCGACAGTAGACAGAATATAAATTATCTTTTACATACCATTTTTAAATCACTGGCACTCTAATCAAATTCCTCACACACACACACACACACACACACACACACACAGAGTCACTCACTCAGTGAGAATGATATGCTTTAATATATATATATATATATATATATATATATGCAGAAAGAGTGGTAACTATACAGTTTACCATTAGGAAGGTGAGAAATGAAAGAGATAGACAAATAGAGAGGCGTTTGCTGTTATTCCCACGGATTTTGAACCTTCAAAAGTAACTGAAAGGTAACTTCGAATATTGATGTATTTTTTCACACTGAATCCCAGTTTGTGATTAATTTATTTGGGAAACATTTTAGAAAATTGTTACAGAGGTTTAAAACTTGGTCATTTTTCCTAATCAGAAAACACGATTTGTACGTGATAGCTGTGGAAGCAAACATTAGAAGACAAAGTTTAAAACAAATTGAATGAAATATGTGAGAGATAATATATATATATATATATATATATATATATATATATATATATATATATATATATATATATATCGAGAGAGAGAGAGACATAAAAAGTGTAGTAAATTAGTAGAGAGTGGCTGATGGTGACAGAGAGAGAGTAGATCTTAAAGTTGAGTTATTTGTTACAGAATATATATATTTTTTTTTTTTTTTATCTACAGATGACTTCCTCTTCGAGATGATAATTGTCTTTTTTTATTATTATTATTATTTATGAATGATTTTGTTCAGGATGCAGATTTGTAAAGTGAAATTCATTTTTCTGGAAAAGCAACACAAATTCAGAGTTTTTCGGGGTTGTTTGATATGATTCATATAAAAGGCACATTGATATGATGCCTTTAAGGAACAAACAATTTACACATCACAAGTTCAGGGTCTGAAATTTTGTAAAGACAAACATTGGTCCAGAGTGTGTTCAGGCTTAGTTTCACAATATTTTATGACATCTTTCAGAAAAAATCTTCTGGAGCTGTCTTATGACCGTGGTGGAAGCTGAGGGTGGCTACTTTGAGTAAACTGCTGCCTCCCAGCCACAATCTAGTTGATATTTTGGGGTCTTTTAGTATACTTTTATTTTTGGATGGGATACTGTGGTTTGTGTTATATTTATGCAAACTGTCAAATTTAAGCCAAACACCCTACATGTATAAAGCCACATGTTGTTAAATTAATCAGACATAGAATAAATCACACAAGAAATAGATCACAGGTGAACTGGCTTTTGTTTAGAATTATCAGCTAAAGAATTATTTCGAGTTGTTAATACAGAAAGACTGGGTGTAGTTGTCCATCATGTAAATATGTCTGATAAGACAGGATAAGAGAGAAATGTTACATCTGTAACATCCAGCAAGTAAAGAGACATCTTTATATCTCTGACATTACTGAGACAAGACATGTTGCCTCTGTTACAGATGTCAAGTAAGAGAAAGAGAGCATTCTATTTACTGTTCCGTTCTTATAAAAATTTCTTAGCTAAGCTAGGTCAGAGTAACAAAAGATATTTTATAGGTTATCTAGGCTGAACTGAATTTAACCTCACATGTAGAAGAAGTGGATAAGTTTATCAAAGTGGAACAGAGTTGACAAAGGATAGTGAGAAATCTCCCAAACGCTTCTCAGTTTAATGAAAATCATCATAATTTGGATAATTCAAAACCTATCTCTGCAAAGTTTAATTTAAAGAAAACATTATTCAGAAACTAACAAGGAATCAGCCTGATGTGGGGCACTAAACTACACTTATGTCACACGTTCTTCTTTTGTGCTTTCTTCTCTTTTGTATTTGGGGGTCATTTTTTCTGTATATATTTGACAACTTTACAATATTCCTGAGCATAAAAAATTAATAATTTATGTTATTGTGTAACATAATTAATGAGTGAACCATTTAAAATACAATAAACAGGAAATATGCTGTAATTACAGGATGCGATATTCAAGAAAGAATAATGTGTAGGGTTATCAGGAGAAGTGGATTTGGTATAGAGGTCCTTACATTATGGGAAATAAATATGAGTGGGAGGTGAATATTGAAACAACAAAACAAAAAATCTCTACCCTTTTCCTTTCTCTCTCGTATGAATATGTTTGTGTTTTGTTAAGTTACAATTTTGATAGAAGGATTTACCACAAACATCACAATGATACGGTTTCTCTCCTGTATGGATACGTTTGTGTGTAGTTAAGGCACTATTTTGAGAGAATGATTTACCACAAATACCACAATTATATGGCTTCTCTCCCGTATGAATACGTTTGTGTTGTGTTAATGAACTACTTTCAGAGAATGATTTACCACAGATATCACAATATGGTTTCTCACCTGTATGAATACGTTTGTGTTGTGTTAACGAACTACTTACAGAGAATGTATTACCACAAATGTCACAATGATAGGGTTTCTCTCCTGTGTGAATACGTTTGTGTGCAGTTAAGGCACTATTTTGAGAAAATAATTTACCACAGATATCACAGTGATATGGCTTCTCTCCTGTATGAATACGCTTGTGTTGTGTTAATGAACTACTTTGAGAGAATGATTTACCACAAATATCACAATATGGCTTCTCACCTGTATGAACACGCCTGTGTGAAGTTAAGGCATTGCTTTGCGGGAATGACTTACCACAGTAATCACAATGATATGGTTTCTCTCCTGTATGAATGCGTTTGTGCCTTGGTAAGGCACTGTTTTCAGAGAATGATTTACCACAGATATCACAGTGATATGGCTTCTCTCCCGTATGAGTACGTTTGTGTACAGATAAATTGAAACTTTCAGAAAATGATTTACCACAGATCTCACAGTAATTTGGCTTCTCTCCTGTATGAATACGTTCGTGTCTCTTTAAAGCATAACTTTGAGAGAATGATTTACTACAGACATCACAATGATATGGTTTCTCTCCTGTATGAATACGTTTGTGTACAGATAGGTGAATACTTCGAGAGAATGATTTACCGCAGATATCACAATCATATGGTTTCTCACCTGTATGACTGAGTTTGTGTCTAGTTATGTCACTATTGTAAGTGAAAGATTTACCACAGATATCACAATGATATGGCTTCTCTCCTGTATGAATACGTTTGTGGGAAATTAGGTTACATTTGAGAGAGAAGACCTTTTTACAGATGTCACAGTCATAAGACAATTTTCTTTTCTCTTTCATTTGTTCAGAGGAAATCAATTCTTTAAGCTTCTCTCTCTTTTCCATTATTTTCTTCTCAAATCCCAGTTAAAATTTTTTCTTGTTTTATTCTTATACTTAATTCCTTACAAATACTTCTGCTGTTGTATTTCAATCCAGTGTTGCCTTTTTCTAGCAGCAATTACATAAATTTATCCAAGTTTCATCAGCACAGAAGCTCCTCTTCTTGACACTCCAGTCAGAGTTGTTCAGAAACTTGGCTAATAGTATTATTTCAGAGCAAATGTTTCACAGGAATTCTACGACAGAATTGCAGAAACAATGTCCTACTTCTGTTTTGTATAATATTCTCCTTTAGTCTTTAAAAAATGGTAAATATTGAGGACGTTTCTTCTGTTAAATCAATGGCATCTGATGTTCTGAAATTATATGGAAACAACAGTGTAAGATACAGAGGCTATGTCCACACATATCCATACAGTGTACATACACATATCCATACAGTGTACATACACACACAAGCATCTACATATTCATGTGTGTATATGCTTATGTATTTATACTTATATTTGTGTATGTGTATGGGTGTGAATCTGTGTGCTGTATGCGCAGATCTGATTCTACCTATGTCTCATAAATAATGCCTCTTTTATTTTTCAAAATTAAAACAAAGTTCTTATTTCATCTAAAATATTCTCTCCTTCATTTTCTACAATGCTCTTCCATCTCTGGCAGACTTGCAGAGCACTCTTGTCTGTGATGAAAAAATACTCCTCCAGTACTGTTCTCTCATGTGTCGATGAATGGTTGAATAACCAAATCCAAATGTGTAGGGAGGTCTTGGGATGTGCTAGAAACAACAGCCAATTCTCCCTTAAATTACACATTTTCTTCAGAAATTATTGATTTTTAAACAATTTTTAAATTGAAAATTGTTCTCTCATTGGTTTTAAGAGTGTCGGGAAAAAAAAGACACACACAAAAAAAAAAAAACAAATTGGCCAAAATCGGTTCCGAATGGGGTGGTGACAGTGAAAAAAAGCATGTCGTGAATTTACAAAAGTTTTTCTTACAAATTTCTTTGTATTGGGTTGGTTACATAATTATTGAAGCTTTTTTTTTCTTCAAAAATTTTATTCAACAAAAACAACAACAACAACATGTAACAAAAACATCTTTAAATGATTATTCTGGAGCATATTCACCATCCACTTCAATTACTGCTTCCCATTTGCTTGGCAGACGGTCAGACCATCATTTAAAGATGCTTTTGTTAAATAAAATTTGTTGAAAAAAAAGTCGCAATAATTACGCACCAACCCAATAATCATAATCTACACTGTTTGAAGGTATTCTCCTGAAAGTTATAAAGGGGCAGATGTCGGGTCGTGTGAATTTACCAAAACTCCTCTGCCAATTCCTCCGGAAGAATTTTTTCCAACGAATCTTTAGGTAGACTCAATCTACAGGATCTAAGAGATTATTTGTTGAAAGTTTTAGTAAAAAGTATCTATTTTCTGGAAGTTATGAGACAACAAATTCGGGGTGGGGATACACATCTAGACATGATTTTGCAATTCTTTTCTCTACTTTGTCTTTTTAGTACAAAATGAAACGTAATTTTTCCTTTTCCAAACTTGGCAACGATGGGCAGTGTAGAAGGAAGCTTCTACAGATAGAAACAGACACCAAACCCACACAATTCATAGACATCTCTCTTCCATACCTAGAAATAGCAGCCAAATACCACACAATTCATAGACATCTCTCTTCCATAGCCAGAAATAGCAGCCAAATCCCGCACAAATCAAGAATATTTCTCATTCATAAATAGAAATAGCAGCCAAATCCCGTATAAATCATAGATATCTCTCTCCCATAAATAGAAATAGCAGCCAAATCCCGCACAAATCAAGGACATCACTCATTCATAAATAAAAATAGCAGCCAAATCCCGTATAAATCATAGACATCTCTCTCCCATAAATAGAAATAGCAGCCAAATCCCGCACAAATCAAGGACATCACTCATTCATAAATAGAAATAGCAGCCAAATCCCGTATAAATCATAGACATCTCTCTCCCATAAATAGAAATAGCAGCCAAATCCCGCACAAATCAAGGACATCACTGATTCATAAATAGAAATAGCAGCCAAATCCCGTATAAATCATAGATATCTCTCTCCCATAAATAGAAATAGCAGCCAAATCCCGCATAATTCAGACATCTCATGTCCATAGACACAAAGAATTAAGGCGCCAAAAAGCGAAAGTCTCCAGAATTAAAAACAGAATATTTTCATTAATACTTACGCAAATGTCTCATAAAGGATCGTGTTGTTTATATATGTGGGTATATGGCAATTGAGAAACGTATTTTAAGAATTCTAAAGGGATTTATTATTATCAGCTGATTAAAAGAAATCCATTCAAAGGACATTGAACCGGAAGTCAGCATCAATTAGGATTCACGTTTCAATGCGCATGCGTATCTCCCTATCAAGTATTTCAGACGGCAAACACTAATTATCTCCCTTCAACGACCAGAATAATGAATCCAGTCGTTGTGGCTCCAATTTTTAAAGAGTTGTTTACAGTTTCTTAAATTTTCTCGACGCCCCCCTCTTCCCTGCCTTTTATAGCAGAGAATCACATGGTTTACTGTCGATATTCCTTCTATATCTAATAGGAAATCACCAGTTATTGAATCGAGATTTATTCATACATGAAAACAAATACAATAGTTAAGTTTCCCAGCCCTATATTTTACATCACTCCATCTTTATTCTTTTATATGTGTCAGTCATTTGACTGCAGCCATGCTGGAGCACCACCTTCAGATAACTTACCTCCGTGATATTTATGATACAAATAATTTCTTTCAGAGTTTGAATTTATTTTGTGTGGCATATATAGATGCTTGCCCATATATAGATGCCCATATATAGATGCCCATATATCGATGCCCATATATAGATGCTTGCCCATTCTTTATAACACCTATGATATCAACACTATAAGGTTAAATAAATTGAAGTTAAATGCGCATCTTCCGAAGTAATCCAAAGTTTATTCCCTAAATAGAAAGGGTTTTATGGAATTCCTTTAAGGTCTATAAACACACACATATATACAGGCAAACCTCGGTTTTCAAAAATAATGTGGAAAAATAAAAATCAAGTGAAGTCATTTTGCTCGACTTGATGTCTGTCCACCACAAATACTGGAATCATAATATAATTAGAAAACTGTTAAAAGCACATCAAATTATATAACAGTAAAATAAACAAGAATAAAAGCATATAAAATCATATTAAAATATGCACAGATACACACCATAAAGTAGTGTAGCTTAGTGAATGAAATCTTAAAATCAGTTGTGTTGTCTTATATATCAGTCTTTCAGAGCTCATATTACACTGTAGTTCCAATATCTACCATTATGCGTCTTTGTCACTCGTGATTCCTGCGATTGTTTTGAATTCAGTTTTGTTTACATCTGGTTATTGGCTACTTTCTCATTCATTTGTGACTTTATTTTTTTGCCCCCCCCCCCCCTGGCTCCTACGAAAATTCATAGTGAAACTGGTTAAGTGCTGGAAGATAAACTGGCGATGATAAAATGCCATAAAAAGGTGAAAAAGTGGTAGCAACTGCACAATCTTTTGGGATGAGTCAGACAACTGTATCGATGACCGTACATAAGAATAAGATTTTAGCACATACTGTACTGTATAGAAAAATAAAATTTAGTTGTTTGCAAGCTTAAAATAGGTTTTTATTAACCATGTATTATTGAAGTCATATTTCCTGGAACCAATTAATGATGTAGGGTGAGCTATGTGTGTGTGCTCTCAACTGCCAAAATTGTCACCTCATTTCTAGTTCCCCTCTCCCTCAATTGTTACAGATGTTGCCAACTTCCCTTCCACAGACACTATAAGACCATGACTCCTCCTGCCAGTTACAGCAGCCTCAAGTGCCACCTTGATGCATAAGATCCTTCAAAATAATTCTAGTTCAGTCTCACATTTTCTCCTAAATGTGACTCGCCATGTAGCTCCTCCACAACAACCTGACCTACTTCCCTGACAGACTTACCCCTACCTACCTTAGAGGAGCAACATCTTCCCTCCCTGGGTTTCTTCATTTGTGAACTACTCTCAGTAGTGCCAGTGACATGAGAAAGGACACAGTACAGTGTGAAAAGATGTTAGCATTAGGAAATACATCCAGCCATAGAAACCATGTCAAAGCAGACACTGGAAACCAATGCAGTCCTTGACTCATTTGACGCTTGTCAAACCGTCCGACCCATGCCAGCATGGAACAGAGACGTTAAATGATGATGAAATGTGTGTAATATCGATAGCAATATACTGAAAGATAAAGGAACATATGAATATTAGGGCCAGAAATACTTCGTATAAGAGATAAAATTATATGATGCCTTTAAGCAGCAAACATTTTACACATCACAAGATCAGTGTCTGCAACTTTGTGAATATAAACATTGGTACACAGGGTGTTCAGGTAACATTTCAAGATATTTTTTTATGTCTCCTTCATTCAGGAAAAACTTTAAATATTGGTGAACAGTCAATCGTATGAGAGAGTTGAATAAAATTAATCTAACATGAAAGACTGGAAGCCATCTGAATATAGGACCATCTCATATGTTCACATTACAAAGACTTTCTCATATTCGTTCTCCATATTTAGTTTCCTTTCTTATTTGCCCTTCCATGCCTCTTTATTTTCAATCATACAATGCAAGCATGACATTATCCTTCTGCACACACATCCCCCCCACAACTCTATTTTCTCGGCTCCACTATCCTGCAAAACAGAATACTTCAGATTTTTGCTCCTGAACCTGTAGAATATTGGCTTACCTGTTATCTTTTCTGTTTTTCTTCCTTGCTATACACCTGTCTCCTAGCATTTCTTCATGCTCCAAGCTGTCCCCGTTCATTCAAACCCTTCAAGATGTCTCTGCTTTTATAGTTCTGTATACTTCCTTGTTCAACCATTACATCACCCTTCACCTGCCCCGCATTTTGCATCAGTCACAGATTTGTCCTGTATCTCTACATGAGATGCCTCATAGGAACTTCCAGTTGTCCTTTATCTCCTCCTTTTCATCCAAGGCCTTAATTAGTACATCACATCTCCAACTGTTTTAACGATCCCTAAGATTCTAGGAAATCTCTCAGACCTTCAAGCCCTAAGTCTCAAATCACTAACTGCCAACCTATGTTGTTAAATCCATTCTTTATCAGGGAAGAACTGTGCATTCACAATTATCTGCCTATCTTGCTTTCTAGTGAGGATGTAGCCAATCTGACTTGTGTGTCACCAGATTCATAGCTGATCAAGAGTCTGGTAGGTTACCCTGAGTTCTGAAGTTAGGGGTGACAAAAACAGGGTGAGGTTGAGAGTAAGGATCTCCTCCAATAAGCTTATTCTCAGTTCTATGAAAATGATCTTAATCTGGACCTCTGAAATCTAATCTCAGAAAAGTTTAATTGGAGGAAACCATTATTGAGACACTCACAAGGAATCAGTCTGGGGTGGGGCACTAAACTATACTTATGCCTCATATTCTTCCTTTCTGGTCTCTTCTGCTTTTTTTTAGCTCTGGAAACTTCTCTAATCAACCATTATGTCACCTTTCACCTGGCTGGCATATTTAATGAGTGAAGCAATTAAAAGACAACAAACAATCAATATACTGTAATTACAGGATGCGATATTCAAGAAAGAATAATGTATAGGGTTATGAGGAGGAGATTTGCTATAAGAGGTCCTTACATCATGAAAAGGAAACTGCATGAGTAGACAAGAAAGGAATGGGAGGTGAATATTGCAAAAACAAAACAGAAACAACTAAAATTTTGAGAAAGAATTTAGTCATGATTTTCATTGCAAAAAACACAAGAATATTAAATATACGAAACAAGGAACTATAGAAATATCAAATATACGGAACAAGGAACTATAGAAATATCAAATATACGAAACAAGGAACTATAGAAACTACCCTTTTCCTTTCACCCCTGTATGAATATGTTTGTGTCTTGTTAAGTGACTATTTTGAGAGAATGATTTGTCACAGATGTCGCAATGATATGGGCTCACACCTGTATGAATACGTTTGTGTGTATGTAAGTCATTATTTTGAGAGAATGATTTACCACAGATATCACAGTGATATGGCTTCTCTCCTGTATGAATACGTACGTGTTTTGTTAAGTTACTACTTCGAGAAAATGATTTACCACAGATATCACAGTGATATGGTTTCTCTCCTGTATGAGTACGTACATGTTTTGTAACAGCACTATTTTCAGAAAATGATTTACCACAGATATTACAACAATATGGCTTCTCTCCTGTATGAATATGTTTGTGTCTTGTTAACTCACTATTTTGAGAGAATGATTTACCACAGACATCACAATGATACGGTTTCTCTCCTGTATGGATACGTATGTGTCTTGTTAAGTCACCATTTTGAGAGAATGATTTACCACAAATATCGCAATGATGGGGTGTCTCTCCTGTATGAATATATTTATGTGTAGATAAGTGACCACTTCTAGAGAATGATTTACCACAGATGTCACAATGAAAAAGTTTCTCTCCTGTATGAATACGTTTGTGTGCAGTTAACGGACTAATTTGAGAGAATGATTTACCACAGATATCACAGTGGTAGGGCTTCTCTCCTGTATGAATTCGTATGTGTTTTCTTAAGGTACCATTATCAGAGAATGATTTACCACAGATATCACAGTGATATGGCTTCTCTCCAGTATGAATATATTTGTGTCTTGATAAGTGACTACTGCTAGAGAATGATTTACCACAGGTATCACAATGATATGGTTTCTCTCCCGTATGAATGTATTTGTGTCTAGATAAGCTACTATTTCGAGAGAATGGTTTACCACAGATATCACAACAATATGGTTTCTCTCCTGTATGAATATGTTTGTGCATAATTAGGTTACTTTTTCGAGAGAAGGACTTTCTACAGATATCACAATCATATGAGGTCATCTCTTTTCTCATGTGTTAAGAGGAAAAATCAATTCTATAATTTTCTCTCTTTTCTTTTACTTTTTCTCTCAAATCCCAGTCAATATATTTTTCTTGCTTTTGTTTTTATACTTTATTCCTTACATACACTTCTACTACAGGATTTCCCTCTAGTGTAGTCTTTGTTCAGCAAAACGTCTGTAAATTTATCCAAGTTTTAGTGATACATACGCTCCAGTTCTTGACATACTAGTCAGTGATGTTGAGAAATTTGGTTAATATCAATATTTTAGAGCAAATGTTTCACAGGAATTCTTCCACAGATTTGTAGAAACAATGTTATACATCTCTTTTATATAATATTTTCGCTTAGTCTTTCAAATGTGGTAGATATTGAGGATGCTTCTTCTGTCATCTGATGTTCTGAAATTATAGTGTAAAGAACAGTGTAAAATGTAGAGGCAACTTAAAAAATACTAATTCATTTCTATTGAGATAAACTGTAGAAACAAACATTTCTTTTAACAACTGAGCTGGATGCCAACAGTTCCATGAAGAAGTGCCAATCTCTCAAAGAAGATGGAAGATGTGGAAGCAGGACACCCAAGAAGACATGGGATGAAGTGCCGATGAGCAAACTCAGGATGCTGAACCCTTCAGGTGATATGATAAAGACCAAGATACCTGGCACCTCGCTGCACTCAAGAAGACCCATTCTCCAAGGGAGAAGTATTCAGACTCGTCCCTCTGATGGCTAAAAGCACATTTGTCTGTTCTTCACAAAAGCGGACTTGCACTGTCAAAGTGCCACCACATTAAAGTGCCTGTGCAGTGCCACATAAAGGCATCGTGTGGAATGTGAAGTGGTTGGCACTAGGAAGGGCATCTAGCTGTAGATACCATCACAAATCAGACTGGTGTGTGCTGCAGCTCCCCTTCTCAAACCGTCCAACCCATTTTATCATGGACAACATACATTAAAAGATGAGGATGAACTTAATTCATTAAAATTGACATCATAGGATCCTGTGTGAAGCTTCCATACTTGCAAACTACACTGACACCTTCCCATTGTGTAACAGTTTGAAAAGAAAAACTACAGAATGGTGGACACTAACATTAGTCTTTCTCCAGAAATATAACTTGACATTGTTGTTTAGATCCCAGTCAGTTCTGACAGGAACAGACATGTAATTATGAACTTTCCATCCATGAACATCCTGTCTATTTCTGTAATCTTTCATATTTCTGACTGGAAGGGAAAATTGAAGGGAATTGCGCTGTTATTTCTAGCAGGTTGTATGATCACATGGTTAGTCGCAGGACCTACAATTTTAATGACAGATCAAACAAGAATAAACATTGATGAAAAAGGCAGACTGTATGACGCATGTGTACGAACAGCCATGCTACGTGGCAGTGAAACTTGGGCCAGGACTGCTGAGGACATGCGTAGGCTCGCAAGAAATGAAGCCAGTATGCTCCAATGGATGTGTAATGTCAGTGTGCATACACGACAGAGTGTAAGTGCCTTGAGAGAAAAGTTGAACCTAAGAAGCATCAGTTGTGGTGTGCAAGAGAGACGACTGCGCTGGTATGGTCATGTGGCGAGAATGGATGAGGATAGCTGTGTGAAAAAGTGCCACACCCTAACAGTTGAGGGAACTCGTGGAAGAGGTAGGCCCAGGAAGACCTGGGCTGAGGTGGTGAAGCACGACCTCTGAATTTTAGGCCTCACCGAGGCAATGACCAGTGACCAGGACCTTTGGAAATATGCAGTACGTGAGAAGACCCAGCAAGGCAAGTGAGAGCATAATCTGTGACCTCTGCCAGAAGTGTAGCCAGGTCTCTTATTCGTATCTTTACTTCATTGGACACTAAAAACTCTGCTTGTGAAGACCTGTTGAGGAAAGTGAATTGAAATCGAAATCGAACCAAATTCGACGACTGGCACCCATGCCAACCTCTCCTTCATTGGACATGAAACTCTGCTTGCGAAGACCTGTTGGGGCCCATGAAATCGAAATTGTTATTGAACCATATTCGATGACCAGCACCTGTGCCAGTGGAGCACTAACATCACTAACTGAGCGTGATCATTGCCAGAGCAGCTGTCTGGCTTCCGTGCTAGTGGCCCGTAAATAGCAACATTTGACCGTGATCGTTACCAGTGTCGCCTTACTGGCACATTAGAAAATCATTCGAGCGAGGTCTTTGCCAGTGCCGCTGGACTGGCTCCTGTGCAGGTGGCACATAAAAAACACCATTTTGTGCACGGCCGTTGCCAGTACCACGTGACTGGCCCTCGTACCGGTGGCATGTAAAAGCACCCACTACACTCTCGGAGTGGTTGGTGTTAGGAAGAGCATCCAGCTGTAGAAACTCTGTCAGATCACATTGGAGCCTGGTGCAGCCATCCGGTTCACCAGTCAAATCGTCCAACCCATGCTAGCATGGAAAGTGGACGTTAAATGATGATGATGGACAACTGAATTAGAAAAACAAACAAAAAATTTTAACAACTTTGCTTTCCATCCAAGTGATTTGAAGTTCGGTCCCACAGAGCAGCACCTTGAGCAAGTCTCTTCTTTAATAGCATCAGTGCACATCTAAACTAAAGCCATCTGAATGGATTTGATAGACAGAAAATGAAAGAAGGTTGTCCTCTGTGTCTCTTCATATCACTTAACACATCGACATAAAAATATGTGCAGACATGGAGAAAAAATTTTAAAGGGTGTTTTTTCTTGGGGGGGGGGGAGTCTTGCCCAGATTTTTACAGGAATAAAAGGAAAAGTATAAAAGACTGAATTCCACCAAACCCATTTTCTTCTGCCCCACTTCTTTCTTTCTCTGTTTCGTTCGTGAAGTTGCCAGGTAAAAATTTATAGGCGAAAGTAAAGAATACGTACACCCAGTGATTAGGGGTTGTACCTAGTTTACCTGCGCTAATTTATATTCTATTATACAACCAAACAACAAAATCATCCATTTACTTTAATCGTTTTACGACGTTATACAACATTATACCCAAGAATTGTAATGGTGTTCGGTGGAGATCAGATTTTCCTAACTTTTTCATAAAAGGCCTCCCCCATCATTTAGAAATGCGTCGTGAAGATAACCTGAAAAGATCCCCTTCAAAGCAAATAATATCCAACTTATGTGGATGAGCTGTTTCGACACTCCACCTTATTTTTCAACATAATTTTGAATCAACAAGGATGAGGAAATAGAGACCACGTTTTTATATTCTCCGTAACACGCATTCTTTTCACGCAAAATTCCTATCTAATCCGTATCTACACCATATGAAACATTCTTCCAGATAATTTAATTTCAAATTCCCCATTTTTCAGAATGTTATGAAGAAACAAATTACTAATTGTTAGGGTACACATCGATAAATTAAAATAAAGAACTGGTTTCCAAACATTTCGGGGGTTGGAGTGTAATTGAGAATATTTCTCATGCAACAACGGAGGGCAGAAGGTAGCATGCACAACTAGAAATAGCAGCCAAATCCCGCCTAATTCATAGACATCTCTCTCCCAAAAATAGAAATAGCAGCCAAATCCCGAATAATTCATCGACATCTCTCGCCCATAGCTAGAAATAGCAGCCAAATCCCGAATAATTCATAGACACCTCTCGCCCATAGCTAGAAATAGCAGCCAAATCCCGCATAATTCAGTCATCTCTCTACCATAGCTAGAAATAGCAGCCAAATCTCACACAAATCATGGACATTTCTCATTCATAAATAGAAATAGCAGCCAAATACCGCACAAATCAAGGACATCTCTCTTCCATAAAACATAGAAAAGAAACAAAGAATTAAGGCGCCAAAAAGCGAAAGTCTCCAGAATTAAAAACAGAATATTTTCATTAATACTTACGCAAATGTCTTATAAAGGATCGTGTTGTTTATATATGTGTGTATAAAGTGGTAGTCGAGATCTGGATTCTAAGAATTCTAAATGGATTTATTATTATCAGCTGATTAAAAGAAATTCATTGAAAGGACATTGAATCAGAAGTCAATATCAATTAGGAATCACGTTTCAATGCGCATGCGTGTCTCCTCCCTATCAAATATTCAAAGCAGCCAAGTCTGATTATCTCCCTTCAACCACCAGAATAATTCTGTTGATTTCTGGGTTTTCGGCCACAGCAACAATTAATCCATTCATTCTGTTGTTCACAGTTCTGTTAACTTTTCTTGACGCCCCCCTCTTCCCTACCTTTTATAGCAGAGAAAAGAACAGAATTCCAGCAACGGCCTGCGAAGCAGGGAACAATTTTTGGATCTATTTTAAAACGGGGGCCACATTTTTCATTAATGTTTTACGTAGTGTTTTTGGTACCGAAAGACTTTCAAACTTCGTATACTTATCTATTTTGTGTTATAGAACAGAAAATTATTTTTGTATTCGAATTTATTTCATGTAAAAAATTGTCTTATTTCGATAATTTCAACCAATCACTGACAAGTATTCAGTTGTTTATATTTACTCCTTTGGCTGATTAAGCGATGTAAAGCGTATTTAATCTCCATACCATCGTTTTATTTGCTTTTTTCATTTTAAATTAGCTTTAACCCTAACCCTAACCCTAGGGTTAGGGTTAGGGTTAATTGTTTCAGAATCGTTTGTTTATGTAGTCAGCACTTAATGTATATCGGCTGAATGGACGTCAGTGATTGGTTGAAATTACAGAAATACGACAACTTTAACATGGAATAACTTATGGATTTCTTTTTTTTTAAGAAGACTAAGAGAAAAAGATGTTTTATATGACACATTCTACCAGTGTTCCAAGTTTCAAAGTGTTTCATTAATGAAAAATGTGGCCCCCGTTTTAAAAAAGATCCCACACTTTCTGTCCCACACCCCTCATCAACACATTCACACGTCCCTGTCAATTTTCTCACTTTCACTTTATGCTGACATCAAATGTAATGTACATTTCCAGCCACAGAAATAAATAATATCTGCAATGTATTATATGAGTTTGTGGGTGTTGTAGGATGTTTCTCTGAAAATGAGGCAATACACACACACACACACACACACACACACACACACACACACACACACCTCTTCCAGTATAAGGGAGACAATAAATTTCTGACCGTTACTTCGCAAACTGTTACGACCCTTGTCCACAAAAGCCTCTATAGAAGGTTTTTCTGTCCTTCTGATCCTAGCTGCCCCATTGCTCCATAAATGACAAATCTAAAGAGTGTAGAACCTTCTGTGGAACATATTTCATATATTTTCCAAGAATACACGAAATCCGCTGAAAAACATTGATTTTACGTGAGATCAAACTAATGGTCAGTCACACACACACATCTTTCGTCTGGACTATTATAGATATGATGGGCTTCTTTCAGTTTCTGTCTACCAAATCCATTCACAAAGCTTTGGTTGGCATAGGCTATAGTAGAAGTCACATGCCCAAGGTGCCACACTATGGTACTGAAACCAGTATCGTGTGGTTGGGAAGCATGCTTCTTACCACACAGCCACGCCTGTGCCTGACATTACCTTCATTCGAACGACGGAGAATGCAACCTTCGCAGAATTATACATATTTGCTTACCTGTGGAGATGGTTTTTCGCGGTGGCCCGAAGCTTGGCCCTTATCTGATACATCGGCGGAAACAGTCGCCAAACACGCTGATATCACAATGAGTTTTGCGTTTTGGCTGGGTGCTTTTCCTGTCTTCATATCCTTAATTGCTTTATCTACCAGGGTGCTATCGATTCGGGTAGTTGGTCCCTTGACTGGGTCAACATTTGGCAGGATCTCCTCCCATTCAGCAGCCTTTCATAATAGCATCTCCAAGCCTCTTTCTTTTCAGAATCATTAAAAGCAAGTGCACCATCATTCATGCAGACACATTTCTCTCCTGTGACATCACAATTTTCTCTCACACACTGTCTTGCTATCCAAAATACCTCAGTTCTTTGGTCCTCACATCACTGGGCATTGGCAAACTTCTTCTTTTCCACTTCACCCTTGTCTATATATACCTGCCACCCAGCCTCCCTCTTGGCTACCTGGTACAGTTCCCTGCTACCCCACCCTTCAAGGCTTTCCAGGCCTGTTTCTTTGCTCTAATGGCTTTGTCTACAGTCCTATTCTACCACCACGTAACTCTAGGTCTGGAAGGGACTTTGCACCATCCGCAGACTTGGTCTGTGGCACGCAGCAAGCTGTCCCGTAGGAATTTCCAGCTACCTTCTATGTCCGATGTCTGTAGCTCCTCCTCCCTCTCATCACATTTCTTGATGAGGGTGTCCCTAAATCTCTGACCATGTGAAGGGTTCTTTAGCTTCCAAATCCTTCTTTTTTACATTAATCTACTTCTTGGTATCCTTCTGGCCTCGAGCCTAAAGTCACTAATGACTAGCCTATGCTGGGTAGGGGGTACATTCTTCACCCGGGAGGGTCTTAGTATTTAAGAGCAACCCTGTGTCCCACTGTCTGGTGAGGATGAAATCAATCTGGTAAGCAGACTCCCCTGATTGAGAGGTTATCGGGTGACTGTCTGACTTCCTGAAGTTAGTGTTGCACATTAAAAGGTTACATGCATCACAGAACTCCAGTAGCCTAGTTCCCTCATCGTTCCGGGTACCAATACCATGGCCCCCGTATACCCCAGTGATATAATAATTAGGATAATCGCGTACATCACACAAGTTTGGCAGTTGCAAGTTTTGCAATGTAAAGTTGGCAAAATTTCACCGTTTTTCCCTTTACTTCGAGCTTCCTTCATTTCTCCACCACAACGATGACATGGTGTAACATTTTCATCATCATTTAAAAGGCCATCCCTTCATAGAAATGTAACAGCCTTCATCTCATCGCTGATCACATTGTAATAATCTTTAGCCAACATCTTAAGGGTTTTTAGAAATTGAAAAGTAAACTAAAGTAATCTACCTTTAAATTGTAGATCACATGCCAAAGTAGCACCAAACATATTTCATTAGGAAATATCCGTTTTTCAGAAAGGTTTGAGTAGAAACTTTCAAGGCGTGAATTTTACGTGAAACTCTTCCCATCATTTATAGAAACATTTCACTTCAAATTCCAATGTCACCGTAATCTATGCCGTCTGAAAAGTATTTCTAGAGAATATCATAGAGAAAAATGAATTTTCTAAGAAGTTCTGAACAAAGTAGGGATCTTTTCTGTTTGGTTCCACTTTCTAAAATTTTCAAATTTGGTATATTGATGTCATTTTTCACGCTGAATCTGTGGTTTATTATTCATTTGTTCCAGGAAAATTTAAGAAAAATTGGTACAGAAGTTTAAAGTTTGATCATTTTTACTCAATCAGAAAACAGGCTTTGGAAGCTGGCATTTTCTGCATGATAACAAACTTTACAAACTTTAAAAGCTATTAACTTTTTATCTATTGATTTGACAAAAATTAATTTCGTTTCCATATTCGTGCAGGCGTGACTGTGTGGTGAGTCACAAGATTATAAAAAAATAAAAAGATTAGCGACTGTTCAAAATTAAAAACAAAAAAAATTTTATTTTTCAAAATTTAAGACTTTTTGTTTTTAATTTTTCGAATTAAAAATAAATTATGGTTTAAAATACAGAGTCTGATTTTTGAGCTTAAATCCCAGCAATGGACCATTAAATGTGTTTATGGGGAGAAAAATATTGAACAGCAATATATCAGTGACAAACAAATGAGGACGGTCTTTGGTCGTCGTGAGATGTGCTAAAAATAACAGCCAAACCTTTAAATCACGAAAAATCTTTTTGTTTGTTTTTGCATAATTGTATGAACTCCCATGTGTAGAATATACATTAGCAACGATTTTCTGAAAATTCCAGAGATTAAAGAAAGATATGAGGGGTTATAGGGAGTTCTTGAAGCTAATTTTGCAATTCCAGTGCTGAGGCTTGGAGGATTGAAATTTTATCCTCCAAGCCATTTATTATGGCTGCCACCAGCCAAGCGGGATCTACTTCAACTGGGATGTCTCCTATCTTAATATTGGAAGTCCACCTCCCAAGATAAGTGGGTAGGAGTACCACCTCCCCAGTTTTTAATGTCTCCGTCGACCGTTCTTTCGCCTTATCTTCCGACTTAAACCTGACTTCTATTGTGGCATACTTCACGACTCTTGTGATGTATGCCACATCATTCCACAGTGGACGGAGGCACAGCTCTACCGCCTCCTTACTTGCATTGTCCAGTTTGTTTTGCTTTTACAAAGAACGACTTGTAAATAACTGTGCACCGTGGTGTATTATGAGTTGTTTCACTGGGAGGGGTGATCACAATTTCTCTCTCCCCATTTTTCAACATTCCTTTATATTTTCCTAAATCACCGTTTCCACAGTTAATTGGCCTTTTTGAAATAGTTGCTGCTTCTGTAAAATTACTTCCTTTTTTTCTTCCTTGCAAGAAATCCTCTGCGGACGGCATGTTTTTTTTTAATCCTGTGCTATTTTCAGTGTTTTCCGTTTTCTTCCATGAACTTGAACTTGTACCAGGTTCATTTTCCCCCTTTCTCACATGGGGGAAAACGTTAAAGACTGCCTCAAGCAGACAAATAAAGTGTTTTACATAAAAAAAAACACTAACAAAAGTTCAACAATGTGTAAATTCATCAAAATATCCACAAATATTACAAACTTAAGCCAAACCTTTCGAACAACGCACAAACAACGAAGAAGTCGGTCCAGATGATTTTAACAATGGTGAAAAAAATATCAATGTTAAATTTATTGACGTAATTGCAAAAGAATGGTTTTGAAAATTCAAAACTGCAAAAATTCGGTATAAATTTTTGATGGGTTCAAAACGATGTTTACTTTTTAATGAACCTGATAGCAATCTAGGATATTGATATATATTAACCTTTTGTACTTATATTTCAAGTGTTTCAATCAAGTTTGAAAATAAGGAAGAATTTAGTAAAATAACTGGTATTATTAAGATGGCGTTTAGAACAAATTAATTTGAAGTTTTGATGGTTTTAATCCTTTTGTTACTATATTTCTGATGTAATACACTGTCTTTCATCAACTTCATCCGCATCAGCATCCTTTAACATTCGTTTTCCATGCTGGCATGGGTTGGACGTTTTGACATGAAGTGGCAAGCTGGAGAAAAGCATGAGGTTTGGGTTCTACAGCTGGATACCCTTTCTACAGTGTTTGTGGTGTGATTTTAATGTGCCACTGGCACGATCACCTTTTCGTGGCACTGGTATGGGTTCTTTTTACGTGGCACCAGCAGAGGACTCTTGGAGATCATTCCTTTTCACCAGGGGTTGCGGCTTTAACACTTCTGTTGTGGAGGACAGGTCTTGAGTACAAGAAGGCCCCAGGTTATCTCAATCCCTTGTCATCCTGTCCGAAAAGGTTTGCTTCCTGAGGTTGTCCTTCAGTACTTCGACCTATGTCTTTCTGGATCTCCTACTTCCACGAGTTTTATCCCCTTTGAGGTAACGTCACTTCATTATGAAGCTGTCGGTATCCATCTGCATCTCATGACCAAACTCAGTAGTGATGAAAAGTAGGGGACTAAGGATTGAGCCTAAATGAACACCAAATTCTTTGCTTTTCTCGTGGTTAATCCTCACCTTACTGACAGCGCACAGTAGATGTGCTCTCTCGAAGGCTTTCTATAGTTCAACAAATGCCAAGTATAATGGTTTATTCTTGGCTAAGTAATTTCTCTTGAAGTTGCCTGATTATATAAATAGCATCAGCAGTACTTCTCCCCGGGGTAAAACCAAGCTGCATTTTGTCTAACCTAAATCTTCTCCTAACTAATTGGGCTAAAATTTTCAGTGTCTGGTCCTGAAGGTTGATGCCTTTATAACTGCCACCCTTACCCTTGTAGCAACTAACAGTAATACTGCTACATCAGTCACTGAGTATTCTGAATAACCCGATAAACTATATGGATCGCTATTCCATATGTCCATATCGTTCCTTACCAGATATCTTTAATTGCCTTATCTACCATACTGCTGTCCACTAGAATAGCTGGTTCCCCTAATGGGATCACATGATGGGGACTCCCTTTATCTCATTCACTCTCTCCATTCAATAGCCTTGCATAGTAACTCTTCCATGTCTCTTTCTTGTCTGAATCACTAAGTGTAAGCATACCATCATCCATTTGTAAAAACTCATTTGGCCCTACCTGAGATTCGAGATCGAATCTAGAAATTCTCCCTAGCCATACAGCCCTTTTGTTCTATGTGTTTTCCTCCTGACTGCTAACCTTTTTTTCTGCCATGAAAAGTTGAAACAGATGAGTGACCTACATTAATTTAGCCATTGTCAGAATGGTATATCCATTTTCCTAGCTAGTCTTTACAATTATAAATACTAGAATTCCGTAAGGAAAAATCAGTGAACGAAACGCTGTCTCGACTGAAGTAACGTCACAGAGGGACAACTATGGAACTCCCCAACGACATAGTTGTCTCATCCCACCACTCTCTTACTTTCTCACTAGCTCGTTTCCGTTCACTCTGTCTATCTCTTACCTGCTGCTAGAACAACAAGACTACGCAAGCTTGATACCATACACCCCATTTGCTGCTTGAATGAACCTGGACATGTAAGTCTTACGCCATCCACTTGTTGAACTTACATTCACTCTATCATCCTTTGATCCCTATTTTAGCATCAGGCAGTTAAACACAAAACCAGCAACATTCATACAGGAAAATATAACTCTCGATACCTTGCCGACTTATTTTATACACACCTAGCCATCATGGTAAAGAAACGATTATATGTAATGGGTTATGTGTAATGTTCGTCTACCCATGCAGCTGTGGTAGGTTATACAAAGGCGAAACATGCCGCTCCCTCAAGATAAGGGTAGACGAACATCGCGAAGCTGTGACATGTGGAGATATTGATAAATCGGGTATAGCTGATCATGTATGGAAAAACAGAGACCACCTCCTGCTGTGGGATGAAGTTAAAATAATAGACAGAGAACACCACTGGAAAATACGAAAACTAAGAGAAGCATCACATATGCTAGGACACAACAATCTCTTAAGCAGACCGAGTGCAGATATGAATAGCATAGTCCTCCAGGCAATCACAGAGGAGTTCAAGACAGGCTGCCCCTGGGAGCTCCTCTATGCTGATGACCTTGCCCTAATTGCGGAGTCACTATCAGAACTAGAGGAGAAGTTTCAGGTGTGGAAGCAAGGTCTAGAATTGAAGGGCCTTAGAGTCAACCTAGATAAAACCAAAATCCTAATAAGTAGGAAGGTAGATAAAACACAAACCCCTTCAGGTAGATGGCCCTGCTCAGTATGTAGAAAAGGAGTAGGTAGTAACTCTATAAGATGTACCCGGTGCAAGCTATGGACACATAAGAGGTGCAGCAACATCAAAGGCAGGTTAACTAGCAAGTTAGTTTTTGTTTGTGGCAGATGTTCAGGTGCAATAAAGACTGCAAACAAACAGGAAACAACTTCTATCTCATTCCAGGGTGAAAAACTAGAGGTAGTCGATAGCTTCCGCTATCTGGGCGACCAAGTTAGTAGTGGGGGTGGGTGCGCTGAAAGTGTAGCTGCTAGAATAAGAATAGCCTGGGCAAAGTTTAGAGAGCTCTTACCCCTGCTGGCGACAAAGGGACTCTCACTCAGAGTAAAAGGCAGACTGTATGACGCATGCGTACGAACAACCATGCTACATGGCAGTGAAACATGGGCTGTAACTGCTGAGGACATACGTAAGCTCGCAAGGAATGAAGCCAGTATGCTCCGTTGGATGTGTAATGTCAATGTGAATACCCGTCAGAGTGTAAGTATCTTGAGAGAAAAGCTGAACATTAGAAGCATCAGTTGTGGCGTGCAAGAGAGACGATTGCGCTGGTATGGACATGTGGTGAGAATGGAGGAGGATAGCTGCGTGAAAAAGTGCCACACCCTAACAGTTGAGGGAACCCGTGGAAGAGGTAGGCCCAGGAAGACCTGGGCTGAGGTGGTGAGGCAAGACCTTCGTACATTGGGCCTCACCGAGGCGATGACTACGGACCGAGACCTTTGGAAATGGGCTGTGCGTGAGAAGACCCGGCAAGCCAAGTAAGATCGTTGCCAGTGCCCCTGGACTGGTTCTTGTGCGGGTGGCACATGAAATGCACCATTTTGAGCGTGGCCGTTGCCAGTACCACCTGACTGGCTCCTGTAGGATTTTCGAGCGAGATCGTTGCCAGTGCCCCTGGACTGGCTTGTGCGGGTGGCACATAAAAGACACCATTTCGAGCGTGGCCGTTTTCGTGCGGGTGACACGTAAAAGCACCCACTACACTCTCTGAGTGGTTGGCGTTAGGAAGGGCATCCAGCTGTAGAAACTCTGCCAAATCAGACTGGAGCCTGGTGTTGCCATCCGGTTTCACCAGTCCTCAGTCAAATCGTCCAACCCATGCTAGCATGGAAAGCGGACGTTAAACGATGATGATGATGGGAACTGGTATTAAAGAAGGCTAGAAAAATATTAGATTTATAAGCCCTAAAATCCACTCCATAATTACCCATGGGCATATGGCCTAGTGGTTCAGAGCACGGGCTACTAACCCAAGATTCCGAGTTCAATTCCAAGTAGTGACCTGAATAATAATAATAATAATAACAACAACAACATCGAAAAATACCTTAGGAATGAGAACCCAGGTTCGAAATTTCCCCAAGACACCTAATGAAGGCTGGAGGCTATATCAGCTGAAACGTTGTGTTAGCAACAAACAAGATGAGGACAAATATCCGTCAAATGTAAATAATGTTCTTCGCCAATGTCGATGTATTCCATCGTAACTGCCTCGTTTGGCAGCAAAGAAATCTGCTGGTTCATTCACTTGTCTGTGTTCCAACATGGTGGTAAAGACACTTTTGAACTGGTCATTCAGTACCTCACTGATCCTGGTTGGACTATCTGTGAAGGAGCCATCCTTTCGGAAGAGGGGTCCTATCTTGCAGCGTACTGAGGCTGTTTCTTTCGTATGAAAGAAAGCCTTTGGGTTTGACTTAATGTTTTTTCTTATAACCCAGGCTTCTTTGTCCACTCTCTCCCTCACATAGGATTGTTGCAGGTTTTTTTCAATCTCCATCAATGTTGTTTTTAGGCGGGACCTTTCGCTACTTTTGGAATGGTGGTTGAGGCGATTTGCAACCTTTGTCCATTGTCTTATTAGGATCTTCCTCTCCGTTCAAATCTTGTTCCTTTTTGTGTTAGCCTTGTGCTCTGGGACATATTTCTGGCATATGGCTTGCATAGCAGACATGAAATATTCCAGTTTCATGCCAATGTCTGGTGTGGAGAGACATTTTGGCCAGTCCTGTCCGAGGATCTCTTTTTGGATCGATTTCCAGTCTGCTTTGTGGAAGTTCAGATTGGAGAGATTTCGGTTGCTTTTCGTGGTCAGCTGTAAGTTTCTTTTTCTAGATTTTGGATGAAGGCTTATATAAAAATATTGGCTGAGAGAAATAGAAACTGTATGTTTACTGACAATTGTGTCTGCAAGGAGGTTCTACTTGAAAGCAAAATATGCGTTTTAAGTAAGTTTCACAAAATGGAATTACAACTTTCATTTTTGGAAAAATTCCACAGGATATTTAAACTATATAACAATGGAAGTGTTTAGGGAGATGCCGGGACTTACAACAACAACAACACCAACAACAAATGAAATTTCAAAGCTTATCTTTGTTTCCACAGTTAATCTCAAACAATGAGGGAGTCAAACTAATAAAGTGGTCTACATGTGGTAGATAGATCTGCTAGAATTAGTAACCAAATCCTACCTCATTCACAACCTGTCACCTTAAAGAAAGACACATTAAACAATGTGGTCCTATGTTCTCTATACTTAGGAAAAAGACAGGATGGTCCTGGATGGAAGGCATTTGATAATAGGTCTGTGGTGAAGACAGATGTGGGACTAGGCAACAGCAACAATTTACACAGAAATTCAATTGAAGTCTGATTTTAAACATTCAAGCGCAGTAAAACATTCACTTTTTTTAAGGGCTTCTTTTAATATCCGAAGTGTACGTTTCGCTGGATCAGAACTTTGAAACCATTTCAGCAGCATCTGGAAGCCTTGTTCCATAATGCCTTTATCCTGATAGTCATGCTTGATGATGTCCAGGTCATTTTGTTTAATTCCTAATTCCCTTCCTGCAAAAGAAATAAGAAATAATTGCAACAGCATAAACGATAATATAAAACCTGTGTACTGTAGGCTGTATTAATTAAGTCAAAGAAATTATGTGAATAGAAATGGGAGAAATACTTAAGAAACAGGGAAATTAGAAGACATTGTTATCTATTTCTAAAGATGTTGACAAAAATATCAAACAAGTTGAAATAAAGGTTGGAGATGGAGAAGAAATTTAAAAAAAATTAATTGAAAATTACACATGAGAAAATGTCTGGTGAACAACTGGCAGGAGAAGCGTTTGTGTGGGTAGCAGTGTATGGGAGCTTAAAGAATCAACAAGACCGCCAATAGCCAGATAATTTTATCCATCCATCCATTTTCTCTGCCCTCTATTCATAGGAGAGTTTTAGGGGTAGAGTATTCAGGCACCTCCTTCATACAATCCTATCAGAAACAACCTTCATTAGAATTTCTGAAAGGATATCCAAACATGACCATTTGAAAACTATGGATATCATCCAACCATCTCGCCCTTGGTCTACCTCTCCAGTCAGTTGGCTCAGCTTGAAGAATCCCTCTTGCGATTCCTTTCCTGTGACATTTTAATCACATGCCAGGAGTACTGGAGCTGTGAATTCTCAATGAAGAGAAGCAGTCGCTGACCTGGAGAGACCCCAAATCTCCAGCCTACACACCTTGTTGGGCAACATTTCTCCAGAGACTCTTTGGAGGAATACAATTTCAGTCGTTTCATAACGACCCGTGATCAATGCCTGAAATAGTCATTTGTGATGTCTTTCTGCCTATGATTAATAAATATTTAAAAATTATCAACATTTAGAAATATCTCGACAGTGGGGATCGTGTACCTGAATGATTTCAACCACACAAAGTAAAAATATAATACTGTTAGGTAAATATCACGTATTATAGAGGACACTGGCTTAAGGTTTTTGGATTCATGACTTATAACAAGAACTTCTTTCAATGGATCTAGGCCACAATTTAGAAGAATCTAATACAGGAGAGGCCCTAGAGTAAACAAAGCAATGAGAAGAGTTTTAGTTTGTAGGTAATAAGACAAGAATCACCAAAATCTACACCATACACCTACAAAACTTGGGTCCTGAAAGAATCACTGCATCCACAAGCAAGTTTACAGGGAGAGCAGGTTAGGGCTAGGGTTAGGGAAGGACTTTGTAAGTAGCAGATATACAGGAATAGTTCATAGTAGGAACAAGTAATAAAGACAAAGTTGATAGTTTCTATTACTTAAGAGACAGAATTAGAAGTGGAGGAGACTATTCTGAAAGCACAGTAGGTAGAAGGAAAACGAGATGAAAAATGTACAGGGGGCTGTTATGTCTACTGGCAACTAAGGGATTCTGTCTCCAAATGAAGGAGAGATTGCATGAGGTGTATTTATAAAGTGTAATGTTACATGGAATGCGTGGATACTGCCAGGAAATGAGGTGAGCATACATCACTAAAAATGAAATGTTGATGTGTTGAAAACTTGGAGCCAAAAAACTGGGTCTCAGAAGAATCTGTGATAGTTCACAAGAAAAACAAATAATAGCATAGATATAGAAGGGATATGGAAGATGAAATTTGGATAAAGAAATGCCTGGAATTCAAATCAAAGGAAATAAGCAATCAAACCTGACAAAGGACCACAACAACTCTGGAAGAAGTCATCTGACTATTACAAACTTAGTAAAATGGATGTAAGATGATGATGATAATGGACTGGTGTTAGAGGATTGATTTTAGCCCAGTATATGACTGGTACATTTTGTATGACTCCCAGAGATATAGAAAGCTAGCAATGTCGTAGATGATGTCCGTCTTAATTGAGATAAATCATTTCTGAGTGCAAACTTCCATGCTACATGGCAGTGAAACATGGGCCATGACTGCTGAGGACATGTGTAGGCTTGACGGAAATGAAGCTAGAATGATCCGCTGGATGCGTAATGTTAGTGTGCATACATGACACAGTGTAAGTGTCTGAGAGAAAAGTTGGACATAAGAAGCATCAAATGTGGTGTGCAAAAGAGACGACTGCACTGGTATGGTCATGTGTTACGTATGGATGAGGAACACTGTGTGAGGAAGTGCCACTTCCTAACTGTAGAAGGAATCTGTGGAAGAGGTATACCCAGGAAGACATAAGATGAGATGGTGAAACATTGCCTTCGAACATTGGGCCTCACAGAGGCAATGACAGGAGACCGAGACCTTTAGAAATATGCTGTGATTCAGAAGACCTGGCAACTAAATTGAGGTCACAGTCATGGCCGATGCTAGTGTGACATGTCCGGCCCATTTAAGAGCACCCTTGATGCATCAGGTGACATGATATGCTTGAGAAGACCTGTTGAGTCAAGTAAAACCAAAATCAAAGCTGTGGCCAGTGCCCCCTGACTGGCCTGTTCTGTTGGCACATAAAAGGCATCATCTGAATGTGGTTGATGCCAATGTCATATCACTAGCTCCCTGTTCCGGTGGCGTGTAACAAGCACCATCTAAACATGATCGATACTAGGTCTGCCTGACTGGCTCCTGTACTGGTGGCACATAAAAAACACTATCCAAACGTGATCGATGCCAGGATCATCTGACTGACCTCGTGCCGGTGGCACATAAAAATCACCCACTACACTCTCGGAGTGGTTGGCATTAGGAAGGGCATCCAGCTGTAGAAACACTGCCAGATCAGATTGGAACCTGGTGCAACCACTGGCTCTCCAGACCTCAGTCAAACCATCCAACCCATGCCAGCATGGAAAACAGACGTCAAATGATGATGATTATGATGATTTCTATCAGCTGACTCAGGGATCAAAGGCTCAAATCTAGTCCCCAGCACAGCTCAATATACCTGGTAAAGACATTTCTCTATGCTGCAGTCTGTCTAGATGTATACAAGTACCATAGGGAGGTTGAAGACATTGCTATCAATAACAGGAGCATTGTATAAATGATATTTTATGTTGTTAAACTGTCAGACAAGGGGAAATGGGATATTGTGATGTTCATGCCTTTTCCATGTGACATTTGTAATGTAAAGGAGAGTGAAATGATTTCAATTGGGAAACAAAATCAAGCTGAGTTTGAATTTTCTGTTGAGATTTTGTGTTTTTGTAATATAAGAGAGTGTTTCATGAACTTACAATGCTGAGTTCAATCCAGCCATGAACACAATCAACAATGGGGCCTGTCTTCGTTAGTGACAGGAAATATATGTTGACCTGAGACTGAAGAATTACAATAAATACAGACTGGCCAGGGGAGAGATGACATGTCCCACACAATGCACACTCTCATGTTAAAAAGGTTGAATTTGATAATGTGGTCCTCTTCAACCAAGATAAAGCATTATCGCACCGTTTCCATTTAACTCGGCCAGATTAAGGCAGATATCTGCCTAAACAAACAACAAAAACCTAACAGTAAACTTACTAAAAGTGTAAACAAGCAAAAACATTGTCATTAATTCACCTGTTTACTCTTAAACGAACCCTAACCCTAACCCTAACCATTTTATGAAATTTCATTGATATCTTTACTTTATAGCTAAACTTTTAATTGGAAATTAGGAATGGAACCTGTTCTCAATCATTCAAACAAACAAAAGTTTAGCTTAAAGCAAAATTTATAGAAATTAACTGGGTATTTTATACTCACCAAGTTGCTGCCATTTACCTGCCAACTTTTTAGACACCTGATGAAGATGTTTCTCCTCTAGCATTACAGAATCTGAAATATTTCCAAATTTTACACTTCAAAGCACAATTTCCCTATCTCTGTTAATGGTTTATATTTTATTATTGTAAGATATTCATATCATCAATGGACAACTGCTGACCATTATAGGTTTGGTCAGCAATTTTATACTTTCTACAGTGGTCCTATATAATGGCTCAATATTTAGGTCCATAACAAAATAAACTGACCTTCCTAAGCCTCCTTTTTCTATTAAGACATCCCACTCAATCTAACAATGTTGCAATCATCTCATTTAATTATCACAGGTTAACACCTCTTATCTTTTTTCTCTCTTTAATCTGTGCTAAACCTATGACATGGCATGGTGCCCTCACCACTAGACTTCACTAATCAACATTCCCCTCATTCTTTTGCTTAATTCCGATGTCAACCAAGTTGGTCATCAACAAACTTGACACAAACTCATGTCACACCACTTGGAGTAGGATCAACACACACCTGTTATCTTTGTCAAACGTTGCTGCTTTTAATCTTTGATTTTAATTATGCAACTCACAGTTCACCAGAATTTCATCCTGATTCAGGAAATATTTAAAGACACCTTAATGAAATAGTTTTCTTCCTGATGAGCAATGATTAGTTCTACACAGGTGAAACAGAAAGTGATAACAGGTATCCTAGAACTCTGTATACTTACACAAAACATCTTTAATGACACAAATGTTTATACACAGATTAATGCAAAGGAAAAATATCTGAAATGGTATATAAGAAATGATATTCAAGAATATATAATCAAGATGGTGATATAGATAACAATGAGATGAGAGAAAGGTAAATATATCTCTTTAAGGGGAGAGAATTGCTTTAGGGTTTATATTTATCTTTTGTATTATTTCTTTATCGTGAGAGACCTTTTTCCTGTGTTTTATGTTTCCATATTTCCATAAATCCCCTTGAGGATAGAGAGAGAGAGAGAGAGAAAACAATTCTCTCAGCAGCAGACCAAAGTCTCCTACTTGGATAAAGACATCGTTTCGTGGATGTCATGGTAGATTTACTAACAGTAAAAAAAAAGACAAGGTGTTCATACTTGTAGCAGTTTTCAACTTAACCATCTTGTTCAACAAGAACACCAACAACAATAATCAGTAAACTTATTGAAAATGTACAACAAACAAACACTGACATTAACTCACCTGTTTACCATTAAACAGCAAAATGTTTTAGTTCCTTCATTCAAAAGACAATTAACTCTATTGTGTTTCCTAATTGAGCCATTTTAGCAACAGCGCCAACACTGCTGGACATTTTGTTAAATTTTGGTAATATCAATATTTTTAATAAAATTCATGTTACACTACTGGGAACTACAGAGGCTGCTACTTGTAGATAGATAGATAGATAGAGAGAGAGAGAGAGAGAAAGGAGGAGGGAGAAAGAGAGAAGGAAAGTGAGGGAGACAACAATGAGATGAAAGAAAAGTGAATATATCTCCTTAAGGGGAGACAACCGCTTCAGGATTTATATTTCATCTTTTGTATTTTTTCCTCATCATGAGAGTCCTTTTTCCTGTGTCTCAGGTTTTCATATAAAACCCATTTACTGGATATTCTTGCATTTGTAGGTAGAGAATAGAATTACTTTATAGGTAACCATTCGAATAAAATGTAGCAATGGAACCTGTTCTCAGTCATTTACACAAACAATATAACTCAGGTGTAGGTAAAATTTATAGAAATCAATTACAGTTATTTTATACTCGCCAAAAGATTCTGCAACTCTCTGGACTGCTTTCTCTTTACACTTGGGGCACACTGAAATAAGAATTGGAAATGTAGCAATGGAACCTCTTCTCAGTCATTCACACAACCAATATAACTCAGGTGAAGGTAAAATTTATAGAAATCAATTACAGTTATTTTATACTTACCAACAGATTCTGCAACCGTCTGGACTGCTTTCTCTTCGAACTTTGGACACACTGAAATAAACATTTCAAAGTTTTATATTTCATATAAAAATTTCATTGTGTCTGTTAATAATCTATATTCCATTATTGTGAGGCAATCATATCATCAATAGTCAACTGGTGACCACTATGCTTTCGGTCAACACTTTCTAAGCTGTTACTATATAACAGCTCGATATTTAGAACCACAACAAAATAGGCTAACCTTTCTAAATCTCATATTTTTCTTAAGACATCATATATACTAATCTAACAGTTCTGCGATAATCTTAGTTAGTTATCACTTTATAACACTCTTTTTCTCTTAGTTTTGTCTTTTCTTTCTTATGCCTCTGCTGGACATATAACATGCCATTGTCCCGCTAATCTTCACTAACCAATATTCTTCTCATCTTCTGTTAAATTCCAGTGTCAACCAAATTGGTCATCAAAGATCTGGCCACAAAGTCATAACACATTGCTTCAGGTAGGATAAACATACCCCAGCACTCATTTTTAAATGTTACTGTTGGTAATCTTTCATTTTAACTGCCCAGATCACACTTCAACAGAATATCACCTGATTCAGGAAATACTTGAAGGTATTTCCTTGTCATTCATCCTCCTTAATAAGCAGCCTTGTTTTTTTTTCAGGTGAGCAACAATTAGTTTTACACAGGTGAAGCAGAAAGTGATAACAGGTATCCTGAACAAAACTACATTTGTATAAAATCCCCTTCAGTTAAAACTGTTTATCTACAGATTATTGCAAAGGAGTTATATCTGAAATGATACACTAGAATTCATTCTCAAGAATATATAAGCAAGGCGGGGATATAAACCAAACTGTATTTTTCTAGTAGTTTTGATTTATCAATTGCTTATTTCCCCTCTTCAGTTTGTGCCATGATTTTACTGCCTCAACATTTTTCAGTCAACAATAGAGTGTCCCGTCGTCTTTAACTGTTGGCATTGGTTCTCCTGCTATTTTGAGCTTCACTTGTTTCCACTGACCTTTCACAAATGACAGACTGCATTACTTATTTGCTTGGAACTCCATTCTTGACCAAGTACTTAGTCTCCATCGAGTCTATTTGCATATCCTTTTAGTCTCTTGTTAGTATTGTTATGTCATCCATGAATACCTTCTTAGTTGATTTCACTTGAACCATTTCTTCTGATCAATCTGCTGATCTAAGAAACATAACAAGCAAAAACCAAATGATTGAAATTATGCAACCAACAACTATTCCAATTTCAAGACAATGCCAGTCTCTTGTGAAATTTTCTGTCATGAACCACATTTTGAAATCCTTAAATCAGATCCTTGTATATAAACCAAGTCCATTGCTCCCATCAACAACTGGAGCTCCCTACTGAGTGGTACAGGACCCTAAGCATTAGTCAGATCAAGCCATTCAACATTCAGATTCCTTTTATTCATCTTTCTGCCTTGTATGCATCCCAGACTGAAAATGCACGTTCCATATAACCACGAGGTTTAGGGATGCCAGCCTTCTGGACAGACATATAACTGATCTCTTAGCAAGTAAACCCATGTAAATCTTGCTTTATATATTCAAGGTTGAAACTGGTCTGGACTAGTCGATCAGTTCTGAATCAGCTTACTTTGGTAAGTAACCTCTTTCTGCCTTGTGCCAGTCATCAACCAATCCACCTTTATGCCTTGACTCTCAAAGTAGGAGGTGTTGCTTATAACATAATTGTGTACAATACTTGTCCACTTTGTACATTGGTGCTCTTTGATCTTGCCTTCTTCACTTAGCTTTATACTTGTTTCTTGCTGAAATCACCAAGCTGAAATATTTGATTTTGGAAATCAGATGAAAGATGAGGATGATATTTATTGCATTGTATCTTGCAGCCAGTATCAATCACAAAGAGAGAGAGAGAGAAACAACGTTTGTTTCAACAGCAGAGCAAAACGTCTTCTACTTGGATAAGGACAATGTTTAGTGAATGTAATGAGAGATTTACTATCAGTGAAAAAGACATGGTGTTCACACTTGGAATGCATTTCATTATAATTAATGAAACATGTGACCTTCGTTACAATGAATATAATTGTGTTTCAGCACAGTTGATATTACTGTAGTTCCATGAAAGAAAAATGTTACCAGATCCAATGCCAAATACTAATAATAAATCCTTTACTCTCGTCAGATCCGAAGTGCTATCAAAAGGTTTCCAGAAATGTTATGTTCAATAAAAAATTATTTATTTATTCAAATATTAACATCATTTCCTTTAAAATGGTCACTTTTCGTAGCAATACACCAATCCCATCATTCATGCCACTTTTGGAATGTGTCCTGAAAGCCGTTTTCTGTGAAGCGAGGCAAGAATCTTTTGCGATTTGCTAGCTCACATTGTGCATGCAACCATATGCTGCCATCTGTCGGCACGCTATAGAACTAGTCCGTGAACTTTCTGATAATATCTTGGAGCAATGACCAGGCTTCGTGTTCTAATTAAAACTAATCAACTCAAAAGTAAAATCAAAAGGTGAAGTGAAAGAATCAGAAAACAATGCTTCTTTTAGCATTAATCTCATCTAAAAAACTAACAAGTGTGAGTATAAAATGTCGAAAAGGATGGCAAACATTATAACAAGTGTTAATCATATATAGTTAGGAACAAGGAGTTGCATGTTCAAATCTCACTGGAACACATATTTTATTACTATCTGTATATTTTATGTTACTACCAATACTTTGTTTAAATGTAAACATGTTCAGAGTTCAATACTCAATTTAACAAAAGTAATTTGAATATCAATATCTTTAAACAGATTTAATATTATTTTGCTTTTAGTTTATATCTAAAATATATATTCTAACCAGAGACATTCTGGGTATATATCCCCACAAGGAACAACATGTCTACACAGGCGGAACAGAAAAATGATAACAGGTGTCCTCAAACACTCTACACTTGCATAAAAACCTCATTAACTACATATAACTGTTCATCCATATAATTTGCAGGGCAAATATCTGAAAAGGCACAAAAGAACTGCTTCTCAAGAATCTAGGATATCTCTCACAACCTTCTTCTAGACATCAATCAAAGTTTCCTCACCCATTTAATGACCCCTATATGAAACTGCTACATTGCAATGGGGTAAAAACCCAGTTACAAACAAATTTGAGGACACACAATTTACACCTCTGTACAAGGGTTTGACTGACACAAACTGTCTTTCTGATGTTGTAATTAATACAAAAACAACATTACAAGGAATATGTGTAACACTACTCACTCCCCCACTCCACCACAACTACTCTACCACTTTTGTCACTAATGATAATTGAGATCAACTAATTGAAAATGCCTCTACAATGTTTTATAAATTACATCTAATTAGTGTTGGTGAAATGGCTGGGTCAATTTTCAGCCATTCATTTTGTGACACTAATGTTATTTCCTATTTTTTCATTGAATATCTTATTGATAACTTATCAGTCGTTAATATTTGTTAAAAATGTCTCCAAAGAAATAGATTCCTGGAGCTCAAAGGTCTCAAATCATTGCATTATCAAGTGAAGGATTCTCTCAAGTTGAAATTGCAAGAAAATTGAAATGCTCAAGAAAAGATTTCCATCAAAAGGTAGAATGAGAGAAATTCTTTCATAAATTGTAAAGGACGAGGTTGCAAAACGTGTACAGCCACAAGGGAAGACAGGTTACTGAAGAGGACATCACTGGTGGATAGGAAAAACACCTCTTTTGACGTAGCTGGTGAGTTTTGGGTGGCAACAAACAAAGATATATCAATTCACACAATGAGAAGAAGAAGATTATTAGAAGCTGGATTCAAAGGATGTAAGGCCAAAAAAGATGCTGTTACTGTCTGAGGGGAACATGAAGAAGCAATTGTGTTGGGCAAAAGAGCATGAAGATTGAACTACTGATGATGAAGTTGTTTGGTCTGATCAAAGTAACTTTGATATATGTTCTCCACATTCATTTCAACCATTTTACTAGGCATAATTGAAATTCTTTTACCAATTTTGTATTGGATACCAAAAATGATCAGTAATTTTTTTGATTATATTCAGATCTTTGGAAATCCAGGAGCTGTTTATGTCCACCATAGAGTAGGGGAGGTTTATCATCCTGGATGTGTGGTCCCAACAGTCAAATTTGGATTGGGAAATGTAATTGTTTGGGGTTGCATGTTGTCTTAAGGGTCTGGAATGTTGTTCACTTGTAAGGGCAGAATGAATGCCAACACTTACACCAACATGTTAGATCAAGTTTATCAACCTTCTTTAGCTAAAATCTTCAATGATAACACCCCAGATGGCATAATCATTCAACAAAATATTTCTGCATGCCACACATCCAGAGTCTCAATGGGTTGGTGTGAAGAAAGAGATGAGGATGATGAAATGGCCTCCTTAGTTTCCAGACCCCAATCCTATTGAACATGTGGTGACCCTTAGGTAGAACAGTGAGGGTGCAAAAATGGTCTTCAAAATGCGAATTAGAAACCAAAATTCATGGAGAGTGGCAGAAAAATTGACCCAGCCACTTGTGCCAATTTAATCTCAAGTATGCAAAAATGCATAAAAGCAAAAGGAGGACACATCAAATACTAATTAATGATGGGATCAACTCTAGAATGTTTATTAGACTGGTTTCAATAATTAAGTAAATGAGTTTCAATAATGCTCTATAATTTTGGCCAAGGTTGTATATATTTATCAACAAGGATTTGTGCGTTTGAGTCACACTGGGAACTCCTGTTTTGTTTCTATCTCTTATGCTAGCACCAATACTTTGTTTAAATCTAAACACATGTTCACAGTTCAATACTGATTTAGTATTGAATGAAAGTAATTTATTGTTCAATATTCTTATACTGAGAGATTCTGTGTATATACCCCCAACAAAATATGACAATTCCTATCAAACATTAGACTACTGTAATCGTTTGATATCTTCACAGTATGATAAATCATGATGAATTTGTGAAGTTCAACTTTGTAAAATAGGTTGAAACTATCCCTGACATCATTTTCCAATTACAACATTCTTTTCAGATACCCAGGCTGATTGGTTTAACCGTCAAACTCTATAAAGTTGGTCCTTAAACTCTCAGTTGAGATTTTATCCTTGAATCTCCTACTTTACCAAAGCTGACTCTGATGTTCTTGTAAGTAACATTGTCTTTAATTATCAGCTCTCCATGATACTGATAAATCATTAACCACCTCTAATCACTCACAATTGAAAGTAAAAGGTTTACAAATAGAACATTGGAGATTTAGTGATATTTCAGTTTAATTACCATTCATCTTACATTATCATTCGTTAGTCATATGTTGCAAAGCACAATCTTTTTGAAGTGTCATCACTCTTCTAATTGGATAAAGACAATGTTTAGTGGATGTAGTGATAGATATACTATCACAAAGAAAAGACCCGATTTATGCCAGATAATGGCAGATCTGGGTCTCCACCACAATATTAAGTGTGTTATTCCATACCAGAAAGTTAATGAGACAACAGACAGATCATTAAAGAATGTTCTTACCAAATCCACTTTTGCTGAGCATGTGTTGTCGACATATGGGGCATTGCTTAAATGTCAGTTGAGAACAGCAATTCTGACAAACAGTATGTTGACATGGATAGACTGTGACAGTAGTCTTTTTCTCTTGACACCACCAACACCTGTGGAACAAAATATTAACACATCCCATCAATGACATTCAGTTATAATAAAATATTTCATTATGGACATGTTTAGAGTACAGAATATTAAGGGGTACAACAGTGACCAGCAAGAGTACATCGTAAATTCTTCTGTAAACAATTACATACAAGCAGGTTTGTGTGTATACAAGTGTCACATTAATGCAATATTGTACTAAGAAATATATTTTTATCGATATTAAATGAACAGAACAACGATACCTTATTGGTTACCATCAAAGTTACTGCTGAAAATTGACATGAACGAGAATAAAAATATTTACCTGCCAATCACAAAAATCACAGTAATAGGTTCCTCACAAAACACAACAAACAAACTAGAACCTAACTATACACTATATCAAGAGAAACATTTAAGAAAAGGTATTGTAGAGATATTCTTTTATATTATTTTACTTGTTTTGGTCATTAGAGTGCAGCTGTACTGGGACACTACCCTGAAGAATTTTAGTTGAATAAATTGACCCCGGGCTGAAAATATCATAGGCTGACTAAGAAGGAGTTATCATACAGTAATTAAACTTGAAATGCATTAAATGCAATCTTTACTGATGCTAACTCCATTTTTTCGTTCCAGAAAAACCCACATTGGAATCAGAATTGAGGACTTGTAAAAATGGTACAAGAGACATTTTGTGAAAATGGATAAAATTTGGCACCGTGGTGTTATCAGATATCTGCAGAAAAAGGAGTTAGCCCCCAAGGTCATTCATGCTGACACAGTTGCTACATTAGATGATGCTCCAGTTTTACCAACTGTGCAAATGTGGGTAGCTGAATTCAAGAAAGGTAGGGAAAGTCTTGAAGATGACCCAAGGTTTGGACGTCCTGCCACAGCCACCACCCAAGAAAACGTTGACCATGTTCACCACACAGTAATGGGTGGCAGACATTTAAATGTTAATCAGATAGCTAATACTGTCGGTATCTCCCGTGAATGAGTTGAGAACATGCTGCATAACGAACCTGGCATGTCGAAGGTTTCAGCTCAGTGGGTGCCACAACTTTTGATGCCTGATCAAAAGCACACCAAGCTGGTCATGTCGCACTTTTTGAAGCAAATCCGGCCGGTTTTCTTGAATGTTTTCCTCATCCAAGATGAATGTTGGGTTCACCACTTTGATCCAGAGACCAAACAGCAGTCCATGCAGTAGAAACACCCATCTTCTCCCCCCACCAAAGAAGGCCAAGATGGTGTCATCGGCAGGGAAGATGATGGCCTCCATCTTCTAGGATGCAAGCAGCATTGTGTTCATTGACCCCCTTCAGAAAGGCCATACTACCAATGGTGAATATTATATGCCAACTTGCTGAGGCAGCTATGAAAGGTAATGAAAACAGCCTGGAAAACTGATGAAGGGGGTCCTGCTTCACGGGGACAATGCTCCTGCACACAAGTCTGTGGTTGCAATGGGTGCTGTGCATGACTGTGGCTTTGAACTGGTTGATCACCCTCCATATTCTCCTGATTTGGCACCATCTGACCATTTTCTGTTCCCCCACATGAGAAAACACTTGGTTGGGAAGCAGTATCGGACCGATGATGAAGTCATATCTGCTGTTGAGAACTTTTTGAGGGTCAGGATGAGAGCTTCTATACCACGGAAATCCACCTAACCTGAGTTATGGGGATATAAACACACCAACACTGGTTGTCAATTGGTGATGGAAGACAAAGACACACATATACACAACAGGCTTCTACCAGTTTCCATCTAACAAATCCACTCACAAGGCTTTGGTTGGCCCAAAGCTATAGTAGAAGACACTTGCCCAAGGTGCCATGCAGTGGGACGGAACTAGGAATCATGCGGTGGAGAAGCAAGAATCTTACTACACAACTACACCTATATACATAAAAGAACATGACTGCAAACATTACAAGTTAACTTACATGAGAATACCTAAAGTACAGCAATTTCTTCAGACAATAACAAAACAAACACTGCACAAATATATCCAAACGTACCAATAAACAAACATATTTGAATTATGAAATGGAAGTAAAGGTAAACATTGGTGTCGTAGTTGAGGCAGAACACCAACACTTTGTAGCCAATAAACTGTTAAAACTGTCTGATAGATGATTCCAGTGGTGGAAGCAGGTGTAGTTGGCTGCAAGTGTGGCAAATTATGCAAATGATGTTTTCAGGAATGACTGGCTTACTGAATAGAAAGAGGGTTGATGGGTGTGAAAGGGGACATGACAAACAATGCCTGCATGTTTGTATCTCCCTCACATGCTAGCAGTATGGCAACCACCAGCCAGGCCACATCAACTTCTGGGGATATGTCTTCTACCCTAACCTTGGAAGCATGCCTCCCAAAGTATACAAGTAGAAGCATCACTTGATCAGTTCTCAGTGGTGTTGCTGAGTGCAGCCTGGTGGTAGCAATCTCCTGAAACTGCCCCTCCACTGTTCCAAATTTTCTTCCTCTGGCAAGGCAGGAAATCCCCTGCCAGATTGGTTTAAGTGCCTTTTCCATTTGAGCCATTGACATGACTTCAGTCTTCCTCATAGCTACTGAGTTTGTTCTGTAAATTATTGTTTACTCGTTCTTTTTCTTTTAAAACTTCTTTGCGGGGAACACATTCACTTCATTCCCCTACCTTCCAATCATTCCTTTGAATTTACTCAATTCCTCCAGCCTCACGTCTTTGCTTTTTTTCTTTCGTCACCTCTGCATAATTCTTTATCTCCATTACTTTGTCAGTTTTCTTCAAACATTTTACCATTTCTTCCTCAGACAACACAAAGTTTGAAGAAGAAGAATTCAAATTTTCACAACTCATCACACAGCGCCCCTCTAGGGAAAATGTCGCAGCACCAAGACAGCCCAAAAGCAAGTGTTATACACAAAAACAGCAGTTGCAACTAACCAAAAGGGTAAGCAAGCTTCTTATCACACTGCCATGTCTGCACATATACACACATATATATATATAGGAGTGGCTGTGTGGTAAGAAGCTTGCTTCCCAACCACTTGGTCTCCAGGTTCAGTCCTACTGTGACACCTTGGGCAAGTGTCTTCTGCTATAGCCTCAGGCCAACCAGAGCCTTGTGAGTGGATTTGGTAGGTGTAAACTAAAAGAAGCCTGTCGTATATGTATATATTTGTGTGTGTGTGTGTGTGTGTGTTTGTCCCCACTCCATTGCTTTGACAACCGATGTTGGTGTGTTTACGTCCCCCTAACTTAGCAGCAGTTAAGCAAGAGAGACTTACAGAATAAGTACTAGGCTTACAAAGAATAAGTCCTGGGGTCAATTTGTTCGACTAAAGGCGGTGCTCCAGCATGGCCACAGTCAAATGACTGAAACAAGTAAAAGAATAAATATATATATATATACATATATATCTCCACTCACAAGACATTTGCCCAAAGTGCCATGCAGTGGGAATGAACCTGGAACTACACACCCACTGCTATGCCTCATATGTACTATAACTACATTTCTATAACCAAATGTATATAGCCAGGACTTCCTCAAATTGCATTGTAATGTCATAAATAAAAAAAAACAAAAGACTATTTCATCAGATGTAGAACCGGACAATCCAGTTCTGAATACAAATAAGGTGGTCATGGTTTAGTTACTCTACCTGCAAATAATAGTGAATATTTTCAAAACCATAGAGAACGTCTTTAAAGAAGGAAGTCCATATGTGTAACAATATGGTCCTAGATGTCATACGTCAGGAGATTAAGGGGTGAGAGCCATGGTCAGAATGACTTTAGTCAATGTGTGCATGTGTGTGTAGAGGGTGGGCCAAAAGTCATGCACAAAATAAGCTCAATATGCTCCAGAATTGTCCAAGACTCCTCAATTTTTTCTAAAATTGAAGAAAATAATAATAATTGCATACTTGTACATTATGAACGGTGGAGGCGCAATGGCCCAGTGGTTAGGGCAGTGGACACGCTGTCATAGGATCATGGCTTCGATTCCCAGACTGGGCGTTGTGAGTGTTTATTGAGTGAAAACACCTAAAGTTGAACAAGGCTCCGGCAGGGGATGGTGACGAACCCTGTTGTACTCTTTCACCACAACTTTCTCTCACTCTTACTTCCTGTTTCTGTTGTGTCTGTAATTCAAAGGGTCAGAAGTGTTGAGATGTATTGTAAGATACAGAAATAAATTTATTTCTCAAACGCGTGATAATGCTATAAATAGCGTGATCAGGATAAATTATCCATTTATTGCTGGGCAGTTTAGTTTAATGGTAAAACATTTGACGCGTAATCACAAAGATGTGAGTTCGAGTCTCATGGCTGGCGAGTAACGTATTTTTCTTCAATAAATGGATAATTTATCCTGATCATGCTATTTATAGCATTATTACGTGTTTGAGAAATAAATTTATTTCTGTATATATATATATATATATATATATATATATATATATATATATCAGGTTGGGGCAAAAGTAATGGATGGTTTTTTTAGAAAACAGTTTGAGATAGTATTTTTGAAAATCGATTCTCTTGCAATGTTTTAAGGATGTCACAATGAGTAATTTCCTTTTATTCTTGTTCTTTATACATTTTTCTTTCAGGTGCAGGAGTGGCTGTGTGGTAAGTAGCTCCCTTACCAACCACATGGTTCCGCGTTCAGTCCCACTGCGTGGCACCTTGGGCTAGTGTCTTCTACTATAGCCTCAGGCCGACCAAAGCCTTGTGAGTGGATTTGGTAGACGAAAACTGAAAGAAGACCGTCGTATATATATATGTACATATATATATATATATGGTAAGTAGCTTGCTTACCAACCACATGGTTCCAGGTTCAGTCCCACTGCGTGGCACCTTGGGCAAGTGTCTTCTACTATAGCCTTGGGCCGACCAAAGCCTTGTGAGTGGGTTTGGTAGACGGAAACTGAAAGAAGCCCGTCGTATATATATATGTACATATATATATATATATATATATATATATATATATATATATATATATATATATATGGTAAGTAGCTTGCTCACCAACCTCATGGTTCCGGGTTCAGTCCCACTGCGTGGCACCTTGGGCAAGTGTCTTCTACTATAGCCTCAGGCCGACCAAAGCCTTGTGAGTGGATTTGGTAGACAGAAACTGAAAGAAGCCCATCATATATATGCATATGTATATATATATATGTGTTTGTCCCGCCAACATCGCTTGACAACCAATTCTGGTGTGTTTACGTCCCCGTAACTTAGCGGTTCGGCAAAAGAGACCGATAGAATAAGTACTAGGCTTACAAAGAATAAGTCCTGGGGTTGATTTGCTCGACTAAAGGCAGTGCTCCAGCATGGCCACAGTCAAATGACTGAAACAAGTAAAAGAGTAAAAAGAGAGAGAGTATTCCTATTGTATTGGCGATAATCTTCTGCTATATTTGCATCCATGTTCATCCCATCTAAAGATCACATTAGACATTTCTTAGTCTATGAGTTTCATAAAGGTGTCAATGCAATCACAGCAGCAAAGTTTCTTCAGAGAGTTTATGGAGATGATGTAGTGAGTGAAAGAAGTTGCAGGAGATGGTTTTCTCGCTTTAAAAAGTGGGGATTTGAGTTTGAAAGACAAGCCAAAAGAAACTCATTAAAACCAACTTGATTCTAAAGACTTGGAACTTGTTATTACAGAAAATCCAACCATTACTTGTAGAGAACTTGCAGAACAGTTTAATGTAGCCCATATAACTGTTCTATGCCAATTGAAAAGGATCGGAAAGGTTTCAGTGGTTGGAAAATGGGTCTCACACGAACGGTCTCTAGAGAATCTGCAACAGTGTGTTATTGTCAGTCATTGCTTTCACAACACCTTAAGGAACCATTTTTAGGAAGGTTTGTTACAGGTGATGAGAGTGGATCCTTTACTGTAATGTTAACATTACGGTAAAGGATCCATGCTGCCAATCATGAATCGAGGAGGAAGATATGTTCAACAACAGAGAAGAGGACTTCGTCCAAGGAAGATTATGTTGAGTGTATGGTGGGCTATTGAAGGAATTGTCCATTATGAACTGTTAAACAACAATCAAACAATTACTGCTAATTTCTACTGTGATCAACTTCATCTCTTTGAAAAGAAACCTTGCTTAGTCAAGAGAAAGGATGTCATCTTCCACCATGATAATGCTTGGCCTCAACTGACCAAAGATCTCTTGGAAAAGCTTGGTTGGAAAATATTGCTTCATCCTCCATATTTTCCAGACCTTGCTCCTTCTGATTATTGTTTCAGGGACTAGAAAACCATTTGAATGGTCTTAGGTTGACATCAAGAAAAGAAATTAAAAATGAGTTGGATTCACATCAAAACAATTTTACAAGCTTGACATTTATACACTTGTTCACAGATGGAATGAAGTTCTAGAAAGCAATGGAAATTGTTAATGAATAAATATTGTCTTAATCATGGGCTTCTTCTCTTATAATAGAGACCTTAAAATTGGCCATTACCTTAGCACAAACCTGATATATTACCTATCACTTAAAACATGAGATGTTCACATTTATGTGGCAGATATATGTGATACGGCAATTTTTGTTTTTGGTTATGGGAAAAATAATGAGTGAATATTTATTCTATGAGTGTTAATTATTATGCCTATAAAATTGTGCATGAAGTGTATATATGAAATGTATTAAGTAAGCATCGTACTCCAATTTCCTTCATTTTTCAATGATTAACAGATGAGCAACTATCATTTGATACGGAAACAAAACAGTCCATGCTTTAAGGTTTTTAGAATAATTCCATAAAATATTCACAGGTCCCACTAGTGTTATAATAAAAACCACAAGTCTTGTTAAATACAGCTACCAGGGTTTCCCTGGTTGAAATTATATATTTCGCCATTTTTTCAGCCGACAAGACTGTTTGTCATTTTTTAAAGCAGATGATGTTTAAACAAGGGATACTACATAAAATGATGAGCTTCTTTCAGTTTCTGTCTACCAAATCCAAGGATAGAGTAAAAGACACCCAAGGTTCGACACAATGGGACTGAACCCAGAATAATGTAGTTGGGGAAGGTGAGAGCATCAGGGGAATCACACAGTCAGGGTCAGAGAGAGAGAGATAGGCTCTACTCAAGTCTTGGCTGTTTCTGCTTGATGGTAAGGCCTTTCACATGGATAGGGTTAAGGCTTTGCTAAAGAATGTAGTCCACTGCAATTTCAAAATGAAAAGGAGCTAAGTTGTCTCCTTGATAGATGTTGGAAATGCTTTAGTTTGATCATTTATGCTTTGCACAAAGATTGACAGGTTGTCAAAAATGATTGACAGCTTTGACAATCTCATCTAGGATACCAGAGATAACATGGCCTTTCATCATCATTAAACTTCTGGTTTCTATGCTGGCATGGGTTGAGTAGCTTGACCAGAACTGGTATGGTCAGGGGCTGCACCAGGCTCTATTGTCTATTTTGGCCTGGTTTCAACAACTGGATGACCTTCCTAATGGCAACCACTCCACAGAATGTACTGGGTGTTTCGAATGTGATGGATGAGTCTTCTTAAGTACAGTAATGAGCCAGACATCTCAGTCCTTAGTCTTCATCTCCTTCATAAGGTTCAGCGTCTTGAGACAACATTATTAAAAGCCTTGGTGAGCCTTTCAATAATTCTTTTAAGGTAGTTTTGAACTGCCTCTGTGGAAGCCATTTTGGCTGTTTTAGAATTGGATCAACATAAGGGAAAATTCTATGAAGAAACATAGGGTTATAGACTTTTAAGGTTAGAGGAGAGAATGGAGGTTACCATTTTTTGGAAGTAGAATAACTGTAGATTCTGAGAAGGCTGTTGATTTGCTTCTTTCATAGTTCTCATTACAGAAATCCAACATAAGTTTGCAGAAAAGTGAACTTTTCCAGATGGTGGCTGGGATATTATCTGGACCTGTTGTCTTTTTGTTTCTTAACCACTTTAGGTAGTTTGAACCTCTTCTGTGGTAAATGGACTAGTCTGGATCAGTAGACTATCTACTATTTTGTGGTTAAAGAAAGGATCACCATCAAATTTGATGTGTGACCAAATAACAAGTGCGGAAACCAGGTATCCTCAGATCTAATTACACAAGTTACCAAACGAATACTGAAAGTGTACAAACAAATCATTAAGCAGGTATCGTTCTTCAACTACAAGGTCCACCCACCTCAGTGTCTGAATTTTTGGAAGAATTTTGGTCCTTCCGATAAGACCTGAGTTAATAGTTAATGTTTCATTGTAATTAAATAGGGATTTTACGTTTTTTAAAGAAAATTTCTTTGATAACAGAAGATACAAGATGTGTGAAGGAGATCAAAAGGCAAATGGTTCAGGTGAAATCTGCATTCTCAAAATTGTATAACATCTTGAGAAACTGTACTCTGTGCACGAGGACCAAGATCTGTACATAGAACTGCTATGTCTACCCTTTGTAGATATATGGAAGTGAGGCATGGTCTATGACATTAGGATTGAGGTGCTTGGAGAGCTGTGAAATGTGGTTCTTAAGGATAACATGGACAGACAAAGTGTGTAATGAAGAAGACCTAGGCTGCAGTAAATAGGATACTGCTTTGTGAGATAAGGGCCAAGTAACCGAGATTTCTTGGTCATGTGATGAGGAAAGAGGGGTTGGAGAATTTAGCAATGACCGGAAAGACTGAAGGGGAAAAGAAGCAGAGGAAGGAGAAGGATTATATAGATGTCAAGATTGATGAAGAGGTTGGAAAAAAGAGGCAGTAAGCATCAGGAATTGGAAGTGTTACAGAAAACAAAGAACAGAGAATTGTAGGATATGATTGTCTATGTCCTACATTCTGGATATGGTACCTAAAGAAGAAAAACCTTTGGCCAAGAAGGTACTGTTTTTTGCATATATCAAATAGTCCATATCTATTAGAAGGCAAGTTAAGACTGTTTTACTGATGAGGTCGAACAATGCTGAAACATACATCCATAAGAGCAGGTGTGGCTCAGTGATAAATTTGCTTCCTAACCACATGGTTCTGAGTTCAGTCCCACTGCATGGCACCTTGGGCAAATGTCTTCTATTATAACCTGGAGCTGACCGAAGCCTTGAGAGTGGATTTGGTAGATGGAAACTGAAAGAAGACCATCATGTGTGTGTGTCATTGCGCCATTGTTTGTCTCCTATCACCACTTGACAACTGGTGTTGGTATTTACAGCCCCTAAATTAGCAGTTCAGCAAAAGAGACTGATAAAATAAAAATAAAAATTACTGGTGTCAACTTTGTAGCATACACTCAAATGAAATTCCTCTCTCTTTTATTATATATACATACATTCAAAAGTAGCAAATAACAGCTAGCCTTTGGCTACTATTTCGACCCCATTGTGTCCACTACTCTGATTAGTTGGTATTGGCGCAATTTGTCTCTTACTCTGTCGTGCCAATATGCAGCATATAACCAATCAGAGCTCCTAAATAAGATCATGAGACAGCCTTTTCTCAACCCCATTTGAGCCTACTGTTACTTATAAAAACTCACCTTCTCTTTGTCTCGAGGCCTTTGGCCAAGACCTTCTAAGGTCTAGCCACTGACCACACAAGAAACGGCCAGTTCCAGCGACAATGCCAGACAACCTGTCCAACAGCATTACAGCAATCTCTTTTTTTTGTCGCTACCATCATCTTCTTAATGTCAACATCATCTCTCTACATACACAGCTCAAGCCAAACTGCACAGGTTCCAACACTACTGTTTGTGAATTACTTCACCATTGTTAACAGCGAATATACAACCTGCAAGAACTCCTGTACAAGTGACCCAGGCAGGAGCATTACAGCCACAACTTCGTCCGAGACATACAGCAACAGGCTCTGCATCATCGCCACAACTTCTTGATACAGTATTTCTATCACCGTGTACAATTGACTACGAACTGGTATTTCTCATTCTTGTGTCTATGAATATTCATCTAACTTCTCATTATAGACTCTTTCACTTTCTCCTTCTTCACTATTCTTATATGTACTTAACCTACACACATGCATCCCTGTCTACACACATGCACTTTGTTCTCATGACAGCCTGTCTATTATTCTGTATACATGACACACACACAGACACACAAGTTAACATATCAATAAATCTTCTCTTGAACATTCTACTTGGTTGTGTCTCTCTCCTCACTGGTTCATTATAAGTATTATTTCAGCCTTTTGAACAGAATCGTTATTAGATGGTTTCACCACGACCCTCTAAAACTTCACAGCGGTGCCCCAGCATGGCCTCAGTCTAATAAGTGAAACAAGTGAAAGGTAAAAACAAAGGTATAGCTGTCCATCATCAACAATACAAATACATTTCCCTTTCTCACTGACAGTTACCAATCACCGCTAGGTTTTGGTTTGCTTTCTCAGTCAATGAAGGAAAATTTCAATAAAATAAACGTTCATGTGACTTCTTAACATCTTCATCAAGCACAATAACACACTCAGACATGAATAAAATAACACAAGATGCAATGGTAGCAGAATTTTAGAATATACACACACACATTGATATAAATTGTGTGTGTGTGTGTGTGTGTGTGTGTGTGTGTGTGTGTGGTGTTTTAATTAGGTTTTATTTTGCTTTTTTTTTTTTTACAAAGGATTTAAATTGTCTGTACAGAAAATAAATAAAATCAAAGTCATGATTTTCTTTGTGAAAGATGAGGGTTTTGTGTGCATGTATATACATATATACACACACACACACACACATATATATACAAGCATATTTCATCACTCTCATTTAATGCCTGATTTCCATGCTGGACAGTAAATGGTGATATCTATGTGTGAATGTGGATTAGAGTTGCACAGTTTGCATGAAGCAGTGTCTGATATAGATAAATGCTTTTAATTTTTTCTTTAATCCCCAGATTTTCAAGGATTTCATGAAGAAGTGGTGCTAACCCCAAATCACTGAAACAGAAGGTAAAAATACAAACGATCAACTTGCATCTTTTCTTATGTCTCACATAGTTTACCTTTCAAATATACACACACATACAAACACTAGGCTGCAGTGTATAGTTAGGAGTGTTGGTGTGACTGTCTCTAAGGCCCCATAACCCACATCCATCAGGACAGGCATACACTTCCTCATACATGTATATGTGTATATATATATTATTATATGTATTTATTTTCTCCTAATTAATAAATAACTCGGACAAAATAAATTGGTTAATAGATACCAGGGTAGCAAAGATCACAAAATGACTGTGGTGTGACTCCTGTTTATGACGTAGAAACTCCTTGATATTTTGGGTGCTTGAGTACATATAAATTTAATGAATGGAGTAAAACGCATATGTTAACTGAATACTTTCATTTCCAACATATGTTTCGAAGAATTACAATTTATGCGATCCATAGGAATCCCTGAAGAGAGGTTTACATTTTTAACATCGCTGATTGCTATGGATCGCATAAATTGTAATTCTTCGAAACATATGTCGGAAATAAAAGTATGCAGTTAAAATATGTGTTTTACTCCATTCATTAAATTTATATATATATATATGTGTGTGTGTGTGTGTGTGTGTGTGTGTGTGTGTGTGTGTGTGTGTGTGTGTGTGTGTGTGTGTGTGTGAGAGTGAGAGTATATATGTGTATGTTTATGTGTGAGGAGAGTCTTTGGTATCATCAAGAGTTCCACCATGACAACAGACCTAAACCTGGTTCGCTGATTGAGCCCTAAATGGAAACAAAAGAAAACAGAAAAAAACATGTTAATAACAACAACAATGGTTTTAAATTTTGGCACAAGGCCAGCAATTTTGGTGGGAGGAGGATAGTTGATTACATTGGTACTTATCAACCCTGAAAGGATGAAAGGCAAAGTTGACCTCAGTGGAATTTGAACTCAGACCACAGTGATGGGCGAAATGCTGCTAAATATTTTGACCTGTGTGCTAATGATTATGTCAGCTCGCCACCTTAATGATAATAATAATAATGATAATCCTTTTTACAAAAGGCATAAAAGCCAGAAATTTAAGGGGAAGAGAGTAGTTGATTATATTGACCCCCAGTGTTTCACTGGTGCTTAATTCATCGACTCTGAAATGATGAAAGGCAAAGTCGACCTCAGCAGAATTTGAACTCAGAACACAGATGAAATGTCGCTAAGTATTTTTCCCAGTGTGCTAATGACTATGTCAATTCGTTACCTTAATAATAATAATAATAATAATAATAATGGTTTCAAATTTTGCCACAAGGGCAAGAATTTTGGAGGAGGGGATGAGTCAATTACATCAACCCCAGTATTTCACATGCCAGTGTTGCCTGACTGGTACCCATGACAGTGGCACGTAAAAAGCACTATTCAAGCATGGTCGATGCCAGTGCTACCTGACTGGCTCCCATGCCAGTGGCATGTAAAAAGCACTCACTACACTCTCGGAGTGGTTGGCGTCAGGAAGGACATCCAGCTGTAGAAAGCTTGCCAGATCAGATTGGAGCCTGGTGCAGCCTCCTGGCTTGCCATTCCTCAGTAAAACTGTACAACCCATGCCAGCATGGAAAGTGTACGTTAAATGAGAATGATGATCCCCGAAAGGATGAAAGGCAAAAATCAACCTTGGTGGAATATGAACTCAGAACGTAGCAATAGGTGAAATACCAATAAGCATTTTGTCCAGTACACAATTCTGCCAGCTCACCATCTTAATGGTTTCAAATTTTTGCTACAAGGGCAGCTTTTGGGTGGGGGTGATGAGTCAATTACATTGACCCCAGTGTTCAACTGGTACTGAAAGGTGAAGTCAACCTCAGTAGAATCTGAACAGAGTGACAGACAAAATACCGCTAAGCATTTCGCCTGGCATGCTGTCCTTTCTGCCAGTTCGCACCCATGACAATAATAATAATAATAATAATAATAATAATCCTTTCTACTGGAAGCACAAGGCCTCAAATTTGGGGGAAGGGATTAAGTTGATTGTATTGACCTCAGTGCGTAACTGGTACTTATTTAATCAACCCTGAAAGGATGAAAAGCAAAGTCAACCTCGGCAGAATTTGAACTCTGAACGTAGCAACAGGCAAAATGCCATTAAGCATTTCATCCAGCATGCTAACGATTCTGCCAGCTCACCGCCTTAATAATAATAATAAACAACAACAATAACAATAGTTTCATATTTTGGGATAAGGCCAGAAATTTAGAGGGGAGGAATCTGTTGACACCATTAGTCCCAGCACTTGACTAGTACTTTATTTTATTGACCCCCAAAAGGATAAAAGGGAAAGCCAACCTCAGTGGAATATGCGCTCAGAAAATCAAGACAGACCTAAACGTTTTGGGAGCATTTTGTCAGATATGCTAAAAATCCTTTCTACTATTGGCACCAGGCCTGAAATTTGGGGAAAGAGGCTAGTTGATTACATCAACCCCAATGCTCAACTGTTGCTTATTTTATCAACCCTGAAAGGACGAAAGGCAAAGTCAACCTCTCCAGGATTTGAACTCTGAACGCAAAGATGGATGTAATACTGCAAGGCATTGTGTCAGCTCACCAACCACCCTGATGCAATATAAAGGCAGTGACTCTCATGGCTTTTGATCCTAACTGATCGAAAGTGTTATCATATACATGTTTTGTCTTGGTATAAAAGATGGCTACAGCAAACATTCTGCTCAATACCACAGATTAGCTTGTCAGTTGATTGATCTTAACCAGTTGAGCATGTCCCTTGGTGACTGATGATATAAGTATCTCTGACTATGAGCAAAAGCAGTTGGAGTGCCTGATAGCCATGCATTGAGAGGGATTCTTTGGGGTTTGAATAATTCACCTCTGGAAACACAGGTGTTTTATTTAACATTCTTAAACAATCCTTATTCGGGGACCTTTTGAGCAGGACGGGATACTTGACCTGAAGAAAATTCTGTCTGGGCCCCACCTGCAAGGTCAGGTGTTATTTATCTTGATATAAGATCATCATGTCGTGTACATATGGTTGTGATGCCTGTGTCTGGTGTCCCCTTATCAGACGGGTAGTCATGAGTATATTGGGCTTTGTGTATTTGTACCCAGCATCACTTGGATGGCATGCACGGTTCTCTTACTAAATAATAATAATAATAATAACAATGAGCAGGATGGGCTACTCAACTTGAAGGAAACTGTAACAGTGCCCCACCAGCAAGGTCATGTGCTGTTTATTTTGATAGTAGATCACCATGTGATGCATGTGCCTGGTGTACCCTCATCAGATGGGTATACTGCGCTTCATATATCTGAACCCCAGTGTGACTTTGATAGCATATGTTGCTCTCTCTCAGTGATAATAATAAAAATAACAATCCTTTCTACTATAGGCACAAGGCCAGCGATTTCAGGGAGTGGGTAAGTCAACTGCATCGACCCCCAGTGTTCAACTGGTTACCATTTCATCAACCCCAAAAAGATGGAAAGCAAAGTTGACCTTAGCAGAATGTGAATGCAGAACATAAAGGTGGACAAAATGCTGCTAAGCATTTTACTTGGCATGCTAACGATTCTGCTAACTCACCACCTAAATAATAATAATTTATTTCTTTATTGCCCACAAGAGGCTAAACATAGAGGGGACAAACAAGGACAGACAAAGGGATTAAGTCAATTACATCGACTCCAGTGCATAACTGGTACTTATTTCATCGAAGCCGAAAGAAGCCGAAAGGATGAAAGACAAAGTTTTTGTGTTGCATGTATTTGGTAACCCTGTCAGTGTAGGTGCCACTTAAAAGCACCCAGTCCACATTATAAAATGGTTGGTGTTTGGAAGGGCATCCAGCTGTAAAAACCTTGCCAAAACTGACCTCACCTGTGCTTGTGCCATGTAAAAAGCACTACTCACCTCGCCTGTGCTTGTGTCATATACGAAGCACTAAATCCACTTTGCTGAGTGGTTGGTGTTAGGAAGGGCATCCAGCTGTAAAAATCCTACTAAAACAGTCGAAGAAGCCTGATGCAGGCTTTGGCCTGGCTGGCTCTTGTGGTACCATCCCACTCATGCTAGCATGGAATACAGATGTTAAATGATGATATATAGATATCTATAATCCGGATCTCTGCTGACGAAAGCCCCGGAGTTAAATATATTTTTATCTTGCTAAATAGCTTGAAACCATGGTACAGAGTATAGACTGGTAAAAATGGTTTTATTTTTCATTCTCTTTCGGAATTATCCCTATTTGTGTGGTATAGAGTTTTTTTGCTGCTCTTTCTAGCGGGTTAGATGTCCTATTATAGGCATCTCTATATTTTAAATAAATAATATCTATATATATATATATATATACATATATATATAAATATATATATATATATATATATATATATATAAATATATATATATATATATATATATATATATATATATATATATATATACACACACACACACACACACACATATATATATATATATATATATATACACGTATATATCTACATGTGTGTATCTTTGTGCCTGCGTTTGTTAAGTCATGACTCTTTGACAACCAGTGTTGGTGTGTTTACATCCCCATAACTTAGTCATTTGACAAAAGAGACTGATAGAATAAGTACTAGGCTTACAAAGAATAAGTCCAGGGGTCGATTTCTTCTGCTTAAAAACCCTTTAAGGCAATGCTTTTAGAGTTATGGCATGTATTTCTATTTCTAGACATACACACACGGAGTGTATGTTTGTTATGGAGGGGCTGGTCAACAAGGCTGGACAAGGAAATGTGGTGTTGGGGGCAGAGGTAGAGGCCATAATGTACTCACAGTTAATGTGTAGGGCACCTTTTTGGCATCTGATTCCAAGACATCGGTCTCTTCGGTGCCGGTTTCTGGGCTTGTGGGTGTTGTGTCTACAAATGTTTCATCAACAACTCGGAATCTAAAAGACAGAGGAGGAGAAAGAAGAGGGGAGAGGTACATTGAGACATGCATACTTAAAAGGAAAGAGAAAAAAAACTGAGAGAGGAAGAGAGAGAAAGAGAGGGAAAGTAGGGAGAAAGAAACAGCAATGGATACTTTGGTCACACTGATGATGATGACAGTCAAGATGATAATGATAATTATGATGACAATGATGAAGATGATGGTGATGATAGTGATGGTGATGATAGTGGTAGTGATGACAACAATGATAATGATAATGATGGTTATGATGACAATGACAATTATAGTGATGGCGACAATGATAAGATGATGGCAACGATAGAGGTGGTGATGACAATAATTTTGAGTAATGACAATGATAATGGTGATTATAACTCTAATTCATAGTAATATTTGCACAAGGCCTGCAATGTTTAGTTGGGGATGGGATAGTCGATTACATCCACCCTAGTAACTTTCTTTTACTGACCACCCCCTCCACCAAAAGGATGAAAGGCAAAAGCCGATCTCAGTGAGATTTGAACTCAGAACCTAGAGCCACATCTTAGCAGCAAGCTGCAGCAGTCAAACATAAAGGTTGTTTCTGCTGTCCTTGGAGCATTGGGTGCAATACCTGCCAACCTGAAAAACATCTGGACACTTTAGAAATACCCTACAATCTTAGTGAGCATGCATACTACGTAAAGTAGTACTTTGTGTCTAAGGTCCTTATCGTGACTTGACAGAAGGTACGAATCTCTGTTACACACAATATCTTCAATCTACAACATCACAACATCGTAACATCTTACATGATAATAATATTTCACATTTTGGTACAGGGCTAGCAATTTCAGGGAAAGGGGTAAGTTGATTACATTGACCCCAGTATTCAACTGGTACTTATCTTATCAACCCTGTAAGGATGAAAAGCAAAGTCAGCCTCAACAGAATCTGAACGCAGAACATAAAGACTGCCAAAATATGCTAAGCATTTCACCTGGCATGCTAACAATTCTGCCAGCTCACCACTAAATAATAATGGTTCAAATTTTGCCTCAAGGGCAGCAATTTTGGGGGAAGGGACGAGTCGATTACATCAACCCCAGTGTTCAACAGGTATTTATTTTATCAACCCTGAAAGGATGAAAAATAAAGCCGACTTTAGCGGAATTTGAATTCAGAACATAGCAATGGGCAAAATACCGCTAAGTACTTCATCTGGTGCGCTAACAATTCTGCCAGCTTGTCACCTTCATAATAATAATAATAATAATCCTTTCTACTATAGGCACAAGGCCTGAAATTTGTTGGGAAGGGACTAATCAATTAGATTGACCCCCCAGTGTTTCACTGGTACTTAATTTATTGACTCCTAAATGATGAAAGGCAAAGTTGACCTCAGAATGTAATGATAGACAAAATACCAGTAAGCATTTCGACCAGCATGCAAACGATTCTGTCAGCTTGCCACCTTAATAATAATACGTGTATGGATGAGAAGAGTTACATAAAGAAGTGTCAAGCTCTAATTGTGGAAGGGGTAGACCCAGGAAGATGTGGGACCAAGTGATGAGAAAGGATATTTGGACACCGGGCCTCACTGAGGAAATGATAAGGAACTGGGAGATGTGATGATCTGCTGTATTTGATAAGATGCATCAAGCTGAGGAAAATCGGTGTCTTTCAGGCACCGGTGCTGTGTTGACACACCCATGTCAATGCTGTGTAAGCACACCCATGCTGGTGACACATAAAAAGCACCCAGCACCCTTTGTTAAGTGGTTGGCAATAGGAAGGGCATCCAGCCATAGAAACCATGCCACAACAGACAATTTGAGTCTGGATAGCTCCTTGCTAGTCAGTTCCATATCAAACTGCCCAACCTATGCCAGTATGGAAAGCGGATGTTAAACAATAATGGTGATGGTGGTTACCGTCATCATCATCATTTCACATCTGTTTTCCATGCTGGCATGAGTTGGACAATGTAACTAAAAACTGGTAAGCTGGGGGGGGGGGGGGGGTGCACTAGGTTCCAATCCGATTTGGTATGGTTTTTATAGCTGGATGCTCTTCCTAATGCCAGCCACTCCAAGAGTGTAGTGGGTGCTTTTTACATGTCAGATGAATAATAATAATAATAATAATGATGATGATGATGATGATGATGGTCATGATGATGATGGTGACAATGATAACTAATTCAGACATATAAGCAGTGACTCATACCTGATTTCTTCACCAATGTCCATAAACAAATCGTGCTTCTCATCCTCTGCCTCGTATAACCACACCCACAGCTGCTCCTGTTCATCGCTACACAGTTAACAATTGAGTCAAGGGTTCAAACACAACCTTGTGACATAGCAACAAAGGGTACTGTGTAAATCACATCACTATCTCTGCTTCACCTCTGGAGAAAAACTGGACCGGTCCAGCCGACATGAAGAGCCAGAATCTAACAGTTTGGTCTTTAATCTCCATCCAAGAATATAGAAACGGAGAGAGTAGGGTTCTCACTGAACTGTAAGATGATCCTAAACATTAGTTTCCTGATGGTAATCAGAATTAATGTACTTCCCTGTGAATTATTACTGATTATACAGAATATTTTGCTCTTTAACCCCATATATATATATATATATATATATATATATATATATATATATATATATACATATATATATATAAACACGCATACACATATATAAACATATACACATACATACACATATACATACACAAACATAGACGTGCGTGTGTGCATATTTTTGTGTGTGCTTGTCCCTCCCCACCATCACAAGACAATCGATGTTGGTGTGTTTACTTCCCTGTAACTTAGCAGTTCGGCAAAAGAGGGTGATAGATTAAGTACTAGGATTACAAAGAATAAGTCCTGGATTCAATTTGTTCAACTAAAGGCAGTGCACCAGCATGGCTACAGTGAAACGACTGAAACAAATAATATATATATATATATATATATATAGATATATATATATAAATGGAGTTAAATGCAGGTGTTATTCAAATTCTTTTACTTCTGACATATGTTTCGAAGACAACATTGCTATTATTCCAAAGGAATAAAAGGTGTAAAATAATGTAATCTTCTCATCAGGGTAAGAAAGAGAGAGAATCAAACTCAACAATAAGACATTTTAACAAACATGATGGCTGTGTAAATGATGAACAGAATGTTATTAAGTATTTTAAAAAACCATTCGTAGATACATCAAAGGTAGCGCATATTAAGAGATTTGGCATCTTAAAGATAATAATAAGAAATTTAATTTAGATTGGTTCATCTTGTCAATCTCTTTCCCTTATGACAAAGGTAAAAAATTCTGTAACATTTGTAATTCTGAGCTGTTCCACATTCTCTTTTCTAAGAATCACCTTGTAAACACGTACATAGAGCATTCTTACCGACGCAAACATTGGCAGAAACACACCTTTAGCTCATATAGGTAATTTCTACCAATCTATATAGAGTGAGCATTTAGTTCTTCTGTCACCTCTACTTCCAATAGAGATATCTATTTCCTAGCCTTTGAACATTTATTTAACTCGCATATCACTCTATATTTCTCCTTATTGATTTCTTCACCCCTTCTCTTCATATGTGCTACCTTTGATGTCATATCTACTAACGGTTTTTTAAAATACTTAATAGCGTTCTGTTCATCATTTACACAGCCATCATGTTTGTTAAAATGTCTTATTGTTGAATTTGATTCTCTTTCTTTCCCTGATGAGAAGATTACATTATTTTACACCATTTATTCCTTTGGAATAATACCAATGCTGTCTTCGAAACATATGTCGGAAGTAAAAGAATTTGAATAACACCTGCATTTAACTCCATCTATTTATTTATGCTATACAAACTACTGCACATTAACCCAGAGTTTCTGCCTTTGAACAGGTTGCTACATCCTTGTTACTTGCATGAATTTTGCTACCCTGGTAACTGTTTATTGAATTTTCCGTGTTAACTGTAAGCAAAGGAAAATTCACTCATCTATTTATATATATATATATATATATATATATATATATATATATACATACACACATATATTTTTTGTTTCAGTCACTGGACGGTGGCTATACTGGGGCACTGCATAGCAGTGCTTAGTCAATCAAACTGATCCCAGTACTTACTCTATTGGTCTCTTTTGCTGAACCACTAAGTTATGGGGATGTAAGCAAGCCAGCACTAGCTATCAAGCAATAAAGGACGAACACACAGACAGGCTTCTTTAAGTTTCCATCAACCAAATCTACTCACAAGAATTTGGTTAGCCTAGGGCTATAGTAGAAGACATGCCAGCCAGTCATGTAACCTTAGGTTCAGTCCCCCTGCATGGCACCTTGCATCGTGAACAAGTGTTTTCTACTATAACTGCATGCTGACCAGACCCTTGTGAGTGGATTTAGGTGACAGAAACTGAAAGCAGCCCATTGTGTATATATATATATATATATACAAGGGGGCACCCAAAGGTAACCAGAAACATTCTCTGTTGGACAAGCTGTTATAGTTCAGGCTTCCACTGCTAGAAGCCACTTGATGTGAACTTCAGGCATCAGCCTGACAACCGGCATTGTTGGGTGGAGCCATACCACCATATGGTGTGTCTTTGTTTTGCAGTGCTTCTCCCCTCTTCATCGATTTTTGCTATGGCTGAAATGAATGAACAGCAGGCTTCTGTGAAATTCTGTTTTCTACTGGGGAAAACAGCAGCCACAACAGTTGTCTTGATTCTAACAGCTTGCAAGGATGCTGCCGTGAGCAAAACACAAGTTTATGAGTGGCTTCCACACTTTAGGAACGGTCACTTGTCACTTAAAGACCAACATCATTCAGGCTGACCGTTGACCTATGAAATGGATGAAAACATGAAAATTCATGAACCCTATCTTGGAGGACCTTCACCGAACAACTGACGAACTTGTTGATATGATTGGTGTGTCCTGGAGTTCCTTCCAGCAAATTTTGAGCAAGGAATTGCAAAAGGAGTTGCAGCAAAGAAGCACAGTTGGAAATTGATCTGGACCTTTTTCCCAAAGGTCATCACTGCTGATGAAAGCTGGTTCTACGGAATTTGCAAAAGTGGAAGAGGTTAAGAAAAAAAAGTATGGAGACATTAAAAGCATCACTTTGCTTTGAACAGTTGAAAATGAGTCTGGACCAATGCATTGCTTCGAATGGAGAATCTTTTGAAAGCAATAAACGTGTAAACATGTAAAACTAAGTGAATAAAATGATACTGCAAAATTCTGGTTTCTTTTGGGTAGCCTCCTCGTGTGTGTGTGCGCGTGTATGCATGCATGCGTGTGTGTGTGTGTGTGTGTGTATGCATGCATGCGTGTGTGTATGTCTCCCCCCCCCTACGACTGCTTAAGAGCTAGTGTTAGTGTGTTCATATCCTCATAATTTGGCAATTTTGCAAGAGACTGATAGACTAAACACCAGGTCTAAAGATAGGTAGTGATGTAGATTTGTACAACTAAACTCTTCAAGAAAGTGCTCCAGCATGGTCATAGTTCAATAACTGAAACGAGTGAAAGTTAAAGGCAATGTACTTCAATAGAAATATGGTAACAAAAGGGTTAACTCCACAAACTAGTCCTCGGCTGCTTTTCATGGAGTTCACAATTGCAAACATTCAGGTGAGGCCCCTGGTTTCAGGATAACTTCTTCACTCCCTCCTGTTCAAGAGTCTTGGAGTCCTATGTACAGTAAAGAGTCATAAGGTGGTTAGAGTTCGGTGAAAGGATACAATCTGGAAGGGTGCTGTAGGGCATCACTTGGAATCAGGATGTCATCAAAAAACCCCAGGGAAACTGAAATGAGAGTATGAAGATTGACCCACTGGAATGATAGATAGGAATGGTGAAAAGATTTGCTTTTGTTTACCCCCAGGTTAATCCTCATCCAGTAGACATGTGATCAAAGATGTCCGAGCTGTGATAATCCTTTCTTTGATTCAAGCATAGTGTATCAAGGACTACATTATCTAATGTGTAGTATAATAGCTAGTATTAGTGTTGTTGCTGTTTAGCCCCAGATCAGTTCTGATCCAGAAGACCTATGATCAAAGGTGTTCCAACTGTGACCACCCTATCATTAACTTAGGCATAATGTATCTAGGACTGCATTGTTTAATGTATAATATAGCAGTTAGTAATAGTACTTATAGTAGTTGTTGTTTAACCCAAGGTCAGACCTGAGATCAAAATGTTTCAGTAGTGACCACCCTTTCTTAAAAGTGGAATGGTCACAGCTGGAACATCTTTGATCATAAGTCTCCTGGATCAGGACTGACCTGGGGCTAAACAACAACTACCATAACCAATAATATTATACCATACTGTAGTCCTACTCAATGAATTAAAAAATAAAATAGTCACGGATGGTACGTCTTTGATGATCATGTCTGCTGGATCAGGACCCTTCTGGGGTTAAACCACATTCAAATTCTATTCCTTAATCCTTTAGCATTTAAACTGGCCAGATCTGGCCTGTATACTTGCCCTACAATATCAGTCTAAAAATTAACAGTTGCCTTATCAAAATCTCAAAGCTACAAGATAATGCATGATTAACACAAAACAATGTGAATAAATATGCATTACATTTGATAGAGTGATGAGTAGTCTGAATGCTAAAGAATTAAACTGGCCAGATCCAGCCTCTCACACCTTCCCTAAAATGTCATTCTAAAAATAAACAATCACATCATCGAAATCTCAAAGCCATGAGATAAAACATGATTAGTTCAAAACAATGTGAATAAATATTATCGAGCCATCATCCAGTCAGGCCGATTGCCCAGGCCAGCCTGACTACCTCTCTCCATCCCTCCCAATTTTCCATTAGTGTTTTTAGGTTTACATCTTGGCATCCAACATCTGCAAGCTGTTGTATATACATCTTCCATGGTCTTCCAGCCACTGTTGTACTATGATTTGGTGTCCACAGCAACACATTACTCACAAGTTCTTCTTTACTTCTTCAGCAGTGGTCAGCAAACCTCAATCTCCACTCCTGGATGGTTGATGAGAAAGCTGGAACATTCTCATATAACCATTGAAAGACTAATGAATAAATAAGCATTATACTTGACAGAGTAATCTGAATGCTGAAGGGTTAAACTGGCCATATCTGGACTAAATATTCTATTTGTTTTATTTATGCTCAAACTCATCAGATTTGGCCTCTTGCACTTACCCTACAATGTCATTCTAAAGTAATACAATCACATCATTGAAGTCTCTAAGCTATGAGATAATGCAGGATTAATTGAAAACAATCTGAATAAATAAGCATTACATTTAACAGGATAGTCTGAATGCTTAAAGGGTTAAACTGGCCATATCTCAATCAAATATTTTATGTTCAAACCAACCAGATCTGGCCTCTCACACCTATCCTACAATGCCATTCTAAAGTAATACAATCACATCATTGAAATCTTAAACAATGACGTAATGTGTGATTAATTCAAAACAATGCAAATAGATAAGCATTACATTTGACAGTAATCACCATTATCATTTAACATCTGTTGTTCATGCTGGCATGGGTTGGATGGTTTGATCACGGCTGGTGAGATGGAAGGCTGCACCAGACTCCAATCTCATTTGGCATGGTTTTCTACAGCTGTATGCTCTTCCTAACGCCAACCACTCTGAGGGTGTAATGGGTGCTTTTATGTGCCACCAGTACAGGTGCCATTTGCGTGACACCAGTATCTGCCACGACTGCAATTTTGCTCGGCTTGATGGGTCTTCTTCTCAAGCACAACATAATGACAAAGGTCTCAGGATTAAACTAGCTATCTCTGGCCCAAAATGCTCAAAGTGGCCAGATCAGGCCTCTCACACCTACCCTATAATGTTATTCTAAAGAAAACAATCACATCATCAAAATCTCAAAGCTATGAGATAATGCCTGATTAATTCAAAACAATATGAATAAAAAAATATTATATTTGAGAGTAATCTGAATACTAAAGGTTTAAATCATTCCAAAACCCAGCAAGAACACAAGACATTACCTTGCACTCCGTCTTTACTGCTGCCTTTGATTTTCCCAACGAGGATTTCATCCATATAAGGTCGGAACACAACATATCGGAAATGGACTGCAAAGAAAAACATAGAAAAATAACAAACAGGAAAAATATTTGAAAAAACATCGAAATAATATCGTTAATAAAATTAAAGGATTTGGAAATAAGTATTTTTTTTTTTTGCATTAATCACTGGACTGTGGTCATGCTGGAGGATTTAGTCAAAGTCAAAGTGAAATCGTGATGGCACCTGTGTCCAGCGTTGCCTTTCTGTGTTCCAAATTTGTATAATGTTTGCATGTATAATATATATAATTCAGTATAAATCTCGTTTGATTTCCTTCGATATTATCAGAGTAATGGCAATTTTACTGAAATGTTTTAGGGATGTACATACTTCTGTGAGATACTGTGTGTATGTGTGTATATATATATATATATATATATATAAATTCAAAAAGGATAAAAATCTTTTACAAGAATTTTATCAGGAAGCCAGTGTGTAAAAAAATTCATAAGGGAAATTTCTATTCCCAAGAATATAATTATTCGTTTATATTTATACTAGCAGAAATATCCAGCGTTGCCTGGATTAAAGAAAATAATGAAATTCGAAAATGCTTTTTAGATCTCTAACATGACACATGGATTATGCAGTTCTCAACAGTAATTAGCTGAGGTACAAACTATTAATGTCAATAACATATTTTGTCCAATGTTCTCACTGTTAAAATTGTTAAAAAAAAAACAGGTAGTTCTTTGTCTTTGCAATCACCTTCAATTGTCAGTACTTATTTGAAACACATTGAACCTGAAAATGCATAAATTTAAGAAGAACTGTCCTGTTGGCGCTCCTCTCCTGTTAATAAGTACATCAGCTCCATGTAAAATACATTTAAATGAGCATTCATTATAACGGCATTCCCACATGCATTCTTTTCAAGTTATTTCGATGTTACACTCGCTTGCCCTAAGCCTTATTGCACGCAAATGGAGAAAACGTTCACTCCGTATATATCGATCACTGTACACCAGCGTCTAACAGCTATGGCTTTTTAATGGACAAAAAATTGAAATTATTTTTTTTCTGTGCCTCTGATTAAAATTTTCAAAAAACAAACCCAGCCACATTACTTGGAAAAAAATAATCTTTATTGTGCTGGTTTTTCGTAAAATTTCACTCATGGGAAAGGCAACAAAATCGCCCCCCCCCCCAACTTTGAATGGGATATTCCTATCTTAAAAAGTAATAATCGATTATCTCGGTAACCATGGGAGTTGGAGGGCAATAAAAATCTCCTGAACATGAGCGGACCATGCTGCCGCTCTGTGCTGAATTTCACGCGATTCCACTGCACCGTTCTCGAGTGAATCTGCCGACACTCAATCAATCAATCAATCAAGCAATCAAGAACACTGCAATTTATAGTATATATAAGGGCATTACTACAGAATAATGCCACACAACAGACTTCCCAAATAAACACATTTTAGTACCGAATGCGAGAAAAGCAACCAACAGAAGAATCCAACTTTCTTTTAAATAACTCAACTATGTATCGAACCGATTTCGCGATTACTAGAATGAAATCTAGTTTTCGTTCATCAGCAGAGTATAGTTCAAAAAAATATATATAAATAAACAAAATCCTCACCTCACCAAAACGAACACTCTACTTTCCTTGCATTCGGTACTAAAATGTATTTATTTGGGAAGTCTAGAGTTTTGCATTATTCTGTAGTAATGCACTTATATAAATATATATATATATATATATATTTAAGTGCACACACACACTAGCAATGCACCCTGGCGTTACCTGGGTGTTATGACATTATGACCTACAGCCATGTTATATTATTTGTTCCTTTCTTATGGGCAGAATCAGCAAAGAGTATGAAGCAAAGAACTCTTCTTTATAAATATGTTTTTTGGGTAATTTTCTGATGAACAATGCTGCAGCTTCCATCTACCAAATTCAGTTACAAGTTTGTGGTTGGCCTAGGGCTATATTAGAAAATACTTGCTCAAGGTACCGTGCAGAGGGACTGAACATGGAACCATGTTGTTGGGAAGCAAACTTCTCAACTACACAGTCATTCTTGCACCTAATATGTGTGTGTGTGAGTGTGTGTGTGTGTGTGTGTGTGTGTGTGTGTGTGTGTGTGTGTGTGTGTGTTTACATTTGTTGTTAAATTGAGCACTGTGTCCCACTATGTCTCAAAGTTAGCAGTTCATCAAGCAGTGATCTATAAAATAAATGCTCAACTGAAATATGTACTAATGTCAGTATAATCAATTAAATTTTTGAAGGTAATATCCCGTCATGGTGATAGCTGAAAGACTAAACCCAGTTAAATAATGTTTAAAGACTTAATGGCTTCAAATGGCTTCAAATTTAAGGTAATGGATTACTAACCGTAAGATAACCGTAAGTCTATTCGATTTCCAACAATTAACAGTTGTAATTTGAAATTGAATGGTTAGTAGTAAGAAAGATGTCCAGATTTCTTAAAAAATTATAATGCAAAATATTCTGTGAAAAAGTATTTTTTTCACCATAACAAAACACACGCAGGTGTGTCTGTGGTAACTTGATCTACTACAAATAGCAGCCAAATCTCTCTTACAACACACTCTTTCATCAAAAGAAAGATACAGTTTTACAGTATTTCAAGAAAGAAAAAAAAAGTATGCAATGGATCTGCTACATCAGAGGCAACTCTAGGCTAGACAAAACACAGACATACTTCACATTAAAAGATTATCTATAAAGTTGACAGTATATCTTTGAAGATTCATTCTCTGATAAAACTCCATGTATTTTAAACATTTTCTCATTTTTATGTAAGATATAGAAAAATTGTTCAGGCAGAGTTGCTTCCCTTAGCTCAAGACCTCAAAATTATACAGCCTGTTCTTGTTTTTGAGCTTATTTTTGTAGTAAAAAGGGGTTATTGTTCCAAAAACATACTTTATTTAGTAGCTAAAAAATTATTGAATATTTTGATGCCTCATGCGTCAAAACTGGAAACTCAGTTTTCGAATCTATAAGGAACATACGAACACACAAACGTTGTTTTATTATATATGATATTAGCTGACGTAGCCAGTAATTTCCAGAAAAGCAGGGCTTATCTCTTGGTTCCATTCTCATATTTGTTTCACTAATCCAATAACAACAATACAAAGTGTGTAGCCCTTAAAATAGTTTTTGTGCATTTACTGCAAATACCGAACTGTCTTACACAGGATCTTGTTTTTAGGAATTCCCAATAAGTTATCAATACCCAAATTTGTGAAGTCAGTAACATAATAACATGAAATTAGTTACCCGATAGTAAGAGTTCAAATAAAGTAGCCCTGAAAAGGGCTTTAATGCATTCCCAGAGTATATAAAACATAGGAAGAAATACTAATAAGGTATGTATACCAAAATCATGAAGCATGTTATGTAATAACTGGCTAATCAGATATGAGATAACAATTCAAAGTAAATAACTCTGAAAAGGGCTTTTATGCATTCCCAGAGAATATTACCCTCAGCAGTGCTAGTGTTGAAATAGATTTACAACGACTGTAGAAACAGACTGACATTTAGTTTTACAGAAGACATACTAATAAATCTGCATATGGATTTTAAAATAAAATAACATGTACTAGATTGTCAATACATTTACACAACACTTAGAAAAACATCAACACATCATCATCATCATCATCATCGTTTAACGTCCGCTTTCCATGCTAGCATGGGTTGGACGATTTGACTGAGGACTGGTGAAACCGGATGGCGACACCAGGCTCCAGTCTAATTTGGCAGAGTTTCTACAGCTGGATGCCCTTCCTAACGCCAACCACTCAGAGAGTGTAATGGGTGATTTACGTGTCACCCGCACGAAGGCCAGTCAGGCGATACTGACCGAGACCTTTGGAAATGTGCTGTGCGTGAGAAGACCCGGCAAGCCAAGTAAGATCGTTGCCAGTGCCCCTGGACTGGTTCTTGTGCGGGTGGCACATGAGATGCACCATTTTGAGCGTGGCCGTTGCCAGTACCGCCTGACTGGCTCCCGTAGGATTTTCGAGCGAGATCGTTGCCAGTGCCCCTGGACTGGCTTGTGCGGGTGGCACATAAAAGACACCATTTCGAGCGTGGCCGTTTTCTTGCGGGTGACACGTAAAAGCACCCACTACACTCTCTGAGTGGTTGGCGTTAGGAAGGGCATCCAGCTGTAGAAACTCTGCCAAATTAGATTGGAGCCTGGTGTTGCCATCCGGTTTCACCAGTCCTCAGTCAAATCGTCCAACCCATGCTAGCATGGAAAGCGGACGTTAAATGACGATGATGATGATATATATATATCACTAAGCCACGTGCCTTCACTGGACCTATCTAAACCATACCTGTAAAGAATGGCAGGTGTTAAAATGCTAAATGAAGAAATATATCTTACCAACTGTGTGTGAAGCACCATCACCTGGGAACAGGAAGCTGTCTTTGATCTCTTTCAGGTCCCATAATGCAATGCACAAACCAACATTGTGTACGACCTAAAGTGAGAAGTAAGAATACATATACAGATGTACAGACGTGTCGTTGATTGATGAATAAACAGACAGATAGGTGAATAAGTTGTGGACTGAGCCAAGGAGTCAGTCAGAAACGGCCATTGGCTAGTCAGAGTCAGTAAAAATGTACTGACTCTGATTAAATGCAAAATTATAATTTAATGCATTGTAATTTCTGAATTCCCAGATATTTAATTTGATTGTTGTCTGCATTGAAAATAATAAGAAATGAAAGGAAAGGTGAGAAGAGAAAAGAGGGAGAGAAGGAGGAAAGAAAGATAAAAAGGAAGATGCAACAGAAACAAATAGAGAGGAGACAGAAATAGAGAAAGGGGGAGAGAGAGTCAAACAGAAGATAAACAGATGGACACAGACGGGCAGTTAGGCAGAAAGATACATACATACATAAACAGGCGCAGGGAGAAATGCGTAGACAGACAGACATCGACAGAGATATAGATAGATAGAAAGACTGATGTATATAGACAGGCTGACAAGTACACAGATAGACAGACACTCAAACAGATACATAGAAAGACAGATAGATACATAAACAGTCAGACTGACATATAGATAAACATAGACAGACAGATAAATACATACATAAATAGATATATAGACAACCAGACTGAAACACATACAGAAAGAATGACCAAAAAAAAGAAAGAAAGAATAGCTAGCAATATAGATAAAGTTCTATACAGAAGGACAATACTTATACCAACAGCAAAATTACAGAGCAGGTCCTTAGACCATTCATATTATGTGGGATTTCAATAATGTTATCCTTACCTTGTTTGCAAACTTCTTGTTCAATGTTTCCACTGTTGCCCCAGTAAAGTTGATATGAAAGATGTGGGGTTCAATACGAACGGTGTCTTTCATTTCAGCCAACACAAACATAGTTGGGCCCTTGGGGGTTTTCAGAAAAGGGGGGAGTGGGCTTTGCTTCCACAGACCTTTATAAAGAGAGAAATCAGTAAAAAATAGTTTGGTAGTGAAAAGATCGATGTTTAATCCTTTAGTATATTTCAAAAGGCCAGGCGTGGTTGTGTGGTAGGAACCTGCCCCAGCAGGTGGCCGCAGCAGTGGTGACCAACAGCGTCCGTGCTAGGGTGGAGGCCGCCTGTGGTGGCTTCTCATATGTGTGCTGCAGCACGGAGGCTGAGTTGAACATGGAGAACTGCCTGTGTGCGGCGGAGAGCCTGCTTAAAAGGCATATGAAGTGATGTGTTGTGATTATAAATATATGGATTTAGCTCGAACAAATGTATTCGAGGGGTTATCGGTCAGTGGGCGCCGATGCCCCTCCCAATTTTTATTTCAACCTTTTTTTTGTTATCACCCTCATTTCATTAATGTCCGTGTCCAGCCCGCAGCTTCTTTACGTTTGTCTGTCCTTGTTTGTCCCCTCTTTGTAAGGCCTTAATGGCTAATTTAATGAAATAAAGAAGCTTGTTCCCCAACCATGTGGTTCCAGTTCAGTCCCACTGCATGACACCTTGAGCAAGTTTCTTCTACTATAGCCTTAGGCCGACCAAAGCTTTGTAAGTGGATTTGGTAGAAACTGAAAGAAACCCGTCATGTGTGTGTTTTTGTCCCCCACCACCACTTGACAACCAGTGTTGGTGTGTTTACATCCCCATAACTTAGCGGTTCAGCAAAAGAGACCAATAGAATACCAGGCTTTTAAAAAAATAAGCACTAGGGTCGATATATTGGACTAAAAATTCTTTATGGTGGTGCTCCAGCATGGCTGCAGTCTAATGACTGAAACAAGTAAAATATAAAAAGATATGCAGGCAAAATATTATATCTGTGTAATGGATAGTTACAACAAAGGGGCAATTTGGACGTATGAGTGTTTCAAGGAGAGGATTTAACTCCTTTACCATTTAAAGTGGACATATCCGGCCCAAATATTCTACCAGTTAAAACGAACCACATCCAAACCTCTCACACCTACCCTACAATGTCATTCTAAAAAAAAAATATACAAACAAATCATTGCAATTTTGAAGCTATGTGATAATGGATGATTTATTCAAAACACTGTGAATAAATAAGCATTACATTTGACAGAGTAATCTGAATGCAAGAGGGTTAAACCAGCCATTTTCAACCTGTTTTGTGTTCAAACTGGTCAGATCCAGCCTCTCATACCTACCCTACAATGTCATTCTAAAAATAAACAATCACATCAGAGCAACAAGCTAATGCATGATTAATTCCAAGCAATGTCAATAAATAAGCTTTATATCTGACCAAGTAATGAGAAGGCTAAAAGGTTAAACTGACCAGATCCAACCTCTCACATCTCTCATACAATGTCATTCTAAAGTAATATCATCACATCATTGATATCTTGAAGCTATGAGATAACACGGGATTAATTCAAAACAATGTGAATAAATAAGCATTACATTTGACAGAAATCTGAATGCTAGAGGGTTAAAGGAAAAAGTTTTAAAAAAACAGCTTTGGAAATAGAAAAATAAAACAAGCTGGATCTATTTGCGATGGATGTGTGAATGGAATCTGAATCCGAGTATGGATTTTGCTATCACATCTCAATGGGGACAATGAAGATTTCGATTTTGCCTGGGATTGAGCAAATGTGTCTGTTAATTACATAGGTGTGACTCTATGGTAAAAAGCTTGCTTCTCAATAACATGGTTCTGGATTCAGTCCCACTGCGTGTCACCTTGGGCAAGTGTCTTTTACTATAGCCTTGGGCCGACCAAAGCCTTTCACTGGTTTAATATCTTATATCGTTGAGAAATATCTCTTCAATATAAATAGGTATATTATAAATATCAAATATTATTAAGTAAAAAAAAAAAAAAGAGTTTAAATGGATGTAAACTAATTAATTAACATGTTGTTAATTACGCCTACAACTGTTTCAATTTACTCCCAATACAAATTACAAACCTACAGAATAAAATTCGGCACTGTCATGGTATTAGCTGTCAGAAGTGAAAGTAGAAAAATCTGAAGGAACGTTACTGCTGGTTTGAGTTGATTCTTTAGCTACTGACAGCTAATACCATGACTGGCCGGAGCGAGCTATCTGTCTGTCTGTCTCTCTCTCTCTCTATCTATCTATCTATCACTCGAAAGTTATTGGAACAAATTTGACACCTATATCCATGCGTTTGAAAACACACAGAGTATAAGGGTACTACTAAAGCAGAGTGGTCCCGAACGCGCAGTCGCGCGTCCGCGCTAGCTAGTCGTGAGTGGTCGATCCTAACCCTAACCCTAACCCGGTAGAGATGGACTATATGTAATCTGAACCTTTTCCCCCTTATTTATTAATTTTTTTTACGGAATCCCACGTTTTAGGCTATGGAGATTCCGATTGTGAAAAAAACATTTTTGAAAAATTTCAATTCCCCCCCGCCAAGCAGGCTATTTACATGCTAGAAATAACAGCCAAATCTCACAAAACTAGTGTTAGGGTTAGGGTCAGGGTTACGGTTAGGGTTTGAGTTAGGGTTAGGTTTACCCTGTGGATCTATATAAAACCGGGGGGGGGGGTCGAAATTTTGAAATTGAGATTTTTGAAAATTTTTTTTCAGAATCGGAATCTCCATAGCCTAAAACGTGGGATTCCGTAAAAAAAAAAAAAAATTTAAAAGGGGGGGGTATACCCAGATTACATATACTCCATCTCCACCCCTAACCCTAACCCTAAACACGTATTCATTTGCACACGCGGGTTAGGATTAGGGTTAGGGACAGGGTTAGGGTTAGGGATAGGGTTAGGGTTAGGATCGACCACTCAAGACTAGCTAGCGCGGACGCGCGACTGCGCGTTCGGGTCCGCGCTGCTTTAGTAGTACCCGTTAAATGATGATGAAGTATATATCTATGTGTGTGTCTCTGTCCCCGACCACGTTTGACAACCTGTGTCGGTATGTTTATGTTGCCGTAATGTGGAGGTTCGGCAAAAGGAAGATTAAGAACTAGGTTTGGGAAAATAAGTACTGGGGGTTGATTTGTTCGACTAAAACTCTTCAAGGTGATGCCCCAGCATGACCGCAGTCAAATGACTGAAATAAGTAAAAATATAGAAGTAAGATAAAGAACATCTCACCTTATAATAATCTGTCAAACCACGTGTTGTCAGAATGTACATATATATACATTTGTATATACATCATAGGGACGCGTTTGAATATCAACCTGGATGATATTGGGACGACTAGTTACTTAAAACAAAGCGTAAATGTGACAGCTTAACTGATGCAGTCGCTTTAACAATTCAACAAGATCGGAGTTTCGTGTGTAAGAAACAATAAAATAATACGAGTTCAGACTGTACAAAAGCAAAACAGGAAGTTGATTAAACGGTGCTTTATTTTACGTCAAAGAAAATATGTACCGTTTTAATATTTTTCCGAGTAAGAAAATCTGTGCCATGTTCTCATGTGGTTTACCTCAGTGGTTCTCAACCTTTTTCACCATCGGGCCAACTTTTTATGATTAAAAAAATCCCAGGCCAACTGACTTCTAAATCAGTTATCCAACCCTCTTCCGAAATATAAACCCCATAAAGTAGTGATTGTTTCCACATGCACGCTTTATGTACGGGTGCAGGAACCTGCAAGCAAAAGAAAACATCTAAAATGGAAGAAAAGTATATTTACACTTTTATTTACAAGAAATGAAGAAGCAATTTAATGGCTACATTGCAGCTGGTGTATTTCAATTAGGTTATCAATTTGAACTTCAAAGGATTCGTTCAACTTGAGACGCAAATCTTCTCTTTTCACAATTTGAAGAACATTGCGTTTTTGTGTGTGTGTGTGTGTGTGAAAATGTCGCTCACTGTGAAAAATCCAGCTTCAACTAACCAGAATGTTGGAAAGCAGAGGAAGAACAGGATTGTTTCGTGAAAAAGTGTTGGAAATGTTGTCTTTACATGCAACCAACGACGAAGATCAAAAGATTGGCTGGAATATATCTTAAAGCCATCGAAGCATCTTCTCACACCCAAACTCTTCAAATGGCTGACACAGCTGATGAATACAGCTTCTGGTGGGTCTATTATAACAAGATGTCCCCTTTGAAGCTGAATTATCCATAAACCAAGCTTGTTTATGAATGACCGTGTACATATTGTTGTTGTTGGCACTCCGTCGCTTACGACGTCGAGGGTTCCAGTTGATCCGATCAACGGAACAGCCTGCTCGTGAAATTAACGTGCAAGTGGCTGAGCACTCCACAGACACGTGCACCCTTATCTTGGGGATATTCAGCGTGACAAGGCTGACCCTTTGAATTACAGGCACAACAGAAACAGGAAGAAAGGGTGAGAGAAAGTTGTGGTGAAAGAGTACAGCAGGGTTCGCCACCATCCCATGCCGGAGCCTCGTGGAGATTTAGGTGTTTTCGCTCAATAAACACTCACGACGCCCGGTCTGGGAATCGAAACCGCGAGTCTGCTGCCCTAACCACTGGGCCATTGCACCTCCTACCGTACACACACACACACACATATATATATATATATATATATATATATATATATATATATATATATATATATATATATATGCGTATGTGCATCCGTAGATTTGTAATGAAGTAATACGCTGCTTCTGTTCTCTTCTACTTCTCTACTAGAAACGTTTACTTTGGAATTTACTTCTATTGAGAAAAAAAAATCGTGTGCCTGTTATTTTTAACGTAAGTTTTCTTATGACGGCTTCTCTTTTCTGCTTATTACGTCATTAGAAATCTACGGATGCACATACGCACATAATAGAGAAAAATGAAACAATTATGGACGACTTGCTCCGAAACACCACCGAGTGGGGAACACTTCTCAAAAATAACCTGCAGTTGAAATGTACATACATCAAGGTATATTTGTAGAAAATTTCACGAAAAAATATTCATTTTCCTGGAAGTTAAGAGGAATTTAAGTGGACTCTGTTGGAATTTCCGAAAATTGTCCCCCACCCCAATTCCAAAACACTTTCACCGAAAATTTTTGTATATTCGGAATCTACATAATAAATAATATATGCATAGAAAATTTCATTAAAAAATATTCATTTTTCTGAAAGTTATGACCTTCCAAAGTCGGTGGGGTACAACTCTGTAGTTATGCCAATCGATAAACGGGTGATCTTTCGATAAGGACAAGCTCAAACTTGTCATGGGTTCGGCTGGGAAATTTTTCATAACAAGGTCAAACTGCATCATGCGATCATTGTAGTGGCCTGATCTGAGAAAAGTATTTAAGACAAGACTGTCGTAAGAAATTTGTTTTTTTTCCGTCTTTACTCAACCTGTCCACCCTGTATGGAAATTAAATAGACGTGTGTCTTCCGAGTTGTTCGCACACAAGTTGTGATTGAATTAATCTTCGAGTTATTTCCTGAGTGAACGGTCCTTTTTTCTGAACAAAAATAAGGGGTTTGCAGCATATTAGGAGGTCAGGGTACTTGATTCCACGCAAAAAATCCTAGCTTTTTTTGTTTTTTTTCTTGCTGAAAATTGTTGGTCACTAAAAAGGAACATTCCAGAAGCTAAATACAGTCGAAAATCAAACACCTCTACATTGTAAAGGTAAGTTTCCTTGGACTATCAGCCTAATTTTTGAATTCATGAAATATAATTGTTTAACAATTTACATATGCTATCACTGAAACACTATGACTTATAGAAATTTGTAAACATACTTGAATTCTGCAGATAAAATGTTAAGTTCACCTACTTTTGTGGGACAATTTTTCATTAATTCTGCAGACCAGTTATAAATATCAGTCTTATTTCTACATTAATATAGTACATTTATTGGCTAATTTAATTACTCAGTCACATAAAAGCCATGCCCGATAGACACATTTTAAATCAGTTTCGAAATCTGCATTAAAAGCACTATAAAGTTCACTTTCACGGAACAGCTAAAAGTTCTAATTTTGTTGACCAGTGTAATCAATACAGTAAACTTTCTAAATTCAGCAGAATCTATTTCTATCCACATATCTTTATAGACAGGAGTTCCTTTGGCATGATGAAAGAGCTGAATCATAAGATCTTGCAAATGGCAAGGTCCAAGCTGTTGATGTAAAACATTGTTAAAAAATGATGGACACTTGTAGCACGCATGTTGGGGGTGAACGACCCTGCGTGAGCATGATTGAGTGACTACCAGTAAGTCGGTGCTAAAGACAGGGGTCGGAGCATACCTGTTTTGAACACCTCATCGTGTGATTTATTGTTTGTGGTTTGTGATTTATTGTTTGGGATTTATTGCTTGTAATTTATTGTGTTGTAATTCATTCGATTTCATTGTACATGAAAATTTTATATCATTCGATTGTATGTGACCCCAATCACATTGTATTGTCCCCCCTATGTTAGCCCGCATGGGTAATAAAAAATCAGATGTAAAACATTGTAGGATGGAGGTCAACCTGTGTCATTTCAATTGTTCTTCAAAGATGATGCAATACTAATTGTTTGCTTCATTAAGATGATGCACTAAATAGTGGTATTGCATCATCTTCAAATGTCTTAGTAAATGCTGTTAGAAATCTTTGCCAAGCAGTATGAATTGAAGTTGTGAAAGCTGACCTGAAGTTGCTGAGCCTCACAGAGGAGATGGCAATGGATCAGGAAGGTTGGTGCCCTGCCATGCTCAAGAAGACCTGCCCGTAGCAAGCAGAACACCTACCCAAAATCTGGTCACAGAATCTCACTGTGCTGTATGCTCTAGGGATATGACTTTTTTGTAACTCCATAGTCCTGTATCATATTTTGATGAGTTTTTGCTCGAAGACTATGAAAATCAATGTTTTTTTTGTTTTTTGTATTTGATCAAAAAAGTTCTCCCATGACTAACTTTGAAATTTTCATACTTGGTTGCATTTGGGTGGATTTCCAAAAAATAGAGCCCTGATAGAATAATAAACCAAAAAGGGGAAAAGATCCAAAACGTTTAATTCACAACTGTGAAAAGAACTGTAGCTTGCATTCCAGAACAATAAAAAGAAGGGAAGTCATATAAAGTCAAATTAGTCAATAGTCAAGTTGCGGAAATTCTAATAGAGAGAATGAAACGCAATGGCAGGTTGGCTTTGTTCTTGCATGAAGCATGTAAGTCTTGCATGACCTTAATTGCTGGCTCTCAACTTTGATTGCTTCTGCTGATGTTTAGTTTTGAGGGCTCTTCTTTCCAATGATTTGTCAAGCATTTCAAAGGAGTCTTGTAGGGTAGTAAGGCTTGCAATAGCTCTGCATAATCTTCAGCTCTATACACTTGGTCACTGAACCAGTGATCTACCCAGTCATATAAGATGCACTGGCAGAACATCTACAAATCCTCACATGTGGCATGAGGTAAAATGCAAGAAGGGCTCAGATTGCTTGCGAATTCCATCCGGCATTACTGATGTTTGGAATTTTTGTGGAACTTGATGAAAGGTATGTCTCCCTTTTCATGGAAGAACCTGAAGTTACAGGTTGAGTGGAACAGAAACTTCATATCATCTCTCCAACCAGCTTCATCTTCAATGATGAGTTCCATTCTGGAAGCAGCCTTAGAATTCTTCATAACTTGTCATGACTTCTTTGCGATGTTCAGTGAATTGCTGGCACCTCATCCATAACAATGCGCAGGATACTGTCCAAGACATGGCGTTAGCAGCTGACAAACTGTGGCTTATCATAGCCTTTGGCTCAAGAACATTCCCTGCAGTCTAACCACTACTCCACCTTTTCATCCTGTATTCACACTCCTATCAGTTATAATCATTAACATTGCACCCCACAAGTGAAATTCATCCAAGACACTTTTCAATTCTTCAGCAATGGTCTCAGCCTTGCCATCACACAGCCTGCTTGATTTCACTTGTTTCATTCTTGATGAAAATTACAGGTTCCATTTCTGATTGCGTAGCGTATCAATCAAGTGTTTCTTCATTTCACCACCTTTCTTGAACAGTGCATTGTAAATGCCTTGCTGATTAGGAGCTGGGATATCAATGTCCTCCTCTGACAATTGTTTGCAGATTTTCACAGCTTTGTTGGTTGAGATGTTTGTTCCAGTCACAAATCTCATACCAATTGCAGATTTCTGCTTTCTTGTGGATAAATAAATGCTTTGATCAACTCTATCATCTTCACCATTATAGTACTCTTCAATCTCTTCTTTAGAATCACTGTCAGTATCCAGGGCTGTTGAGTTGATAAAGAATGGGAGGCTTCAGCATCAGAGCATCTTCTCTTGGAAGGATGGATCATGTGCTTGCTTGCAGTTTTGCTTCTCGAATAACCCACTTGGCCCTTGTTTTGGAGTTGGATGGAGTACAGTGTTTTGTCATCCTCATTGAGTCATTCACTTCTTCTAATGGCTCAATTTTTCCTTTTTTGGTGCATTTGTCATTCAAAGGAAAACATTTTCAAGCTTGGAAATAATTGGCAAATTCAGTTTATATCTCAGTTTATATCCACCACTCTCTTCTTTCTGCTTTTAATTGATTTCCCAAGAAACTGGTACCAACCAACAATCTTCTCCTTGAGTGCATTTGACTTCTGCTGGCTAGTGAGGTTTCGTCTACAGGCACATAACCTCTAGATGAATGGGACAGCAGGCAGATGAATGCAAAAGCATCTGGAAGCACCCCTGATCTGGTCGCTGGCACATGCTGGACTATGTTATAACTAAGAACAAGGATTGCAGTGATTTCAGATTCACCAGAACTCACAAAACTCACAAATGATACTTGGATCACAGAATGGTTCACAGCAAGGTTTGAACCATTGTTGAACCACATGGAAAGAGGCCACTGAAATCCAGTTTACATCCAAGAATAAATGTTGTTTCTTTAAAAAATACAGCAATCAGTTAAAGGAACTTTATGAAACACTTTTTTCTTATCTAAATAATCACTTCAGTATTTTAAAACATGGAATTCCTCAAAAAGAATGAAATTTCAAAATGAGTTGAAAACCAAAAAAAAAAATAAAATGATTTTTTTTTTTTCAATATGGGGGAAATCATAAAGTTTTGATGTTAAAAAGAAGAATCCAAAGAAATTTTGAGAAAACCAAAAAGTCTGTGGAGAAGGGTGAAGTGCCATATTCAACATGTTCCACATGGGTATTCAGCTGTAAAACGATGCCAAAACAGAGTGAAAAGCCTGAAACAGCTCTCTGAATGGCCAATCTTATCTTATCTACTATAATAAACGTGAAGTTGTGTGTCTGTGTGAAGCCTTTTTAAAAGTTTATAGAAATCCACATTTTCCACTTTTTCGTAAAAATTTTTACATTGTAGTGAAACCTCTCTCTCGGGCATTCAATCACAAATGATAACGAAGCTGCTAACATCTAGCCTTCGGTTACTTTGGCCCTTTCTGTCCTACATCCTGATTGGTTCTTATTTTTGCGCAGCAATTGTCCCCTTGTTCTGCTTGCTAAGAGGGCATTACGTCCAATCGTGGCCTAGGGATAAAGTCACGTGATAGAGAGTTTTACTGGGTTTCCGGTGAGCCCTTTTTCGCCTGTAAATAAGCCCGATCCACTCACGAACAACAGTCTTCGATTTCAGATCTCTCACAGGTCTGGTCGCTGACCACACATATCGTCTTCGATTTCAGATCTCTCACAGGTCTGGTCGTTGACCAACACATATATACAGAACACAGCTACAGCCAGTTCCAGCGCCAACGTCTACACCACCAATGTACTGTCTACCACAATGTCATGCACCAGCAACCCCACCACCAAGGACACACCAACATCAACAAGCTTGGTTTTATCTTCACTGTATGAGTGGAGTTTCCACTCACGAACAACAGTCAGAACTAACCAGCGAGAATATTCTGTATCAGGTAACAGGTCGCAGCATTCGACGCTCAACACACATATTGTGATACTACAGCTCTGCTCCTTGGCCACAACTTCCTGCGTATGAACATTCTATCTCCTTGTGTAACTTTAATACGAACTGGTTTTTCTCCATCTCAGTGTTTTAAGACTTTTACAGTCTATGTTACAGACACTCTTACTATGTTCTGTGTTTTCTCTCATTCACATACACACTTGTATACTCACATATTGTACACACACTTGCTTATACTACTGTCTGTCACTTCACATTGTTGTATACCTTCTCTTGTATCAGAAGGCCTGACTTATCTACTGTGTTAATTTTATATGTCGCACGCACACACAGACAAACAGTTTCACTTTCTTAATAAATTTTATTCTCATTATATATCTAACGGTTGTGTTTGTCCTAAGTTCCTTTACTGGCACCATGGTTCGTATCTTTTACGACGAGCCTATTATCTTATATATATCTTTATTTTGTGTTCGACCGTGCGACGTGGTAAAAAGGAGCCTTTTACCGTCTACGTCGCCATCTCCTTTGCTTCGCACGGTCGAAGTATTACAACATCAATGGAATTTTCTCGATGTGAACTTTCCAGTGCAGTAATTAGATTTTTTAAATTCCGTTTACTTTGTATGATTTAAGGGAGATTTGGCTGTTGTTTCTAGCAACTTTTATATTTCTTCCCTTCTACCTGTAATGACGTTCATCAATCACGTGCTCCTTTCCCCCCCTCTCTATACCTCTTCCTCTCTCAAATGCATACACGTGCAAGTACACAATCATTCACTAAAATATAACTCATGTTCGTCAATGTTTTGTAAATATACCACGATTTTCACTAGGGTGTTAGGGTTAGGGTTTAGGGTCAGGGTTAGGGTTTTAGGGTTAGGGTTACGGTTTTAGGGTCAGGGTTAGGGGTTTAGGGTTGGTGTTAGGGTTAGGTTTAGGGTTTTAGGGTTAGTGTTGGGTAATCGTGCGGGTGTTTATCTGAAAAATTACAGAAATGTGAAAAGTACCGACCCTGCCATCTATCATAACTTTTGTTGTTCTGTTTAATATATACATAGATTATGCCTCCAAAGAAGAGAGTTTGCTGGGGAAAGAAAGCAACCGGTTTAAAATGACAGCAACAGACTGCAGCAATTCACCACATTCCAGAAGCTACTTTGAACATAATGCAAAATGGTGCATCAACATCTTCTACCCAACCTGATAGAATTCTGGCAAAACTGTGTAGAAACAGATCAACAGCAATTGCTTCATCACAAATTGCCGTCCTAGGTCCTACTAAAAGGGATTACCCTGCTATGTATAATCAGGGCAGCACAAAAAGTTGTTTTGCACAAACATTTCTGTAGCCAATTAGACGGATGAAATTTATGTACGCTTAATAATGTTACGCTAAACAGCCTTCAGACTTCCCCTATTAATTTCATCGTCTTTTGAATTATGAACATATTTACATCATAAGGGTTTTTTCATTGTAAGGCTTTCTTTTTTAGTTGATTTTCACCTAGCAAGACTTATCGTAGATGGCGTAATAAATCACACCCGGACAAGGTCGGGTTATACTGCTAGTATATAATAAAACTGAAGATGTGTATCTGTGTGAAGCCTTTTTAAAAGTTTATAGAAATCCACATTTTCCACTTTTTCGTAAAAATTTTTACATCAATGGAATTTTTTCGATGTGAACTTTCCAGTACAGTAATTAGATTTTTAAAATTCCGTTTACTTTGTGTGATTTAAGGGAGATTTGATTGTTGTTCCTAGCAACTTTTATATTTCTTCCCTTCTACCTGTACCAGCGTTCTTACACATCGATCACGCGCTCAATGTATAATATAGAGAGTAAGAGTAAAAGAGGGAGAGAGAGAGAGAGAAAGAGGGAAAGTGATACATACAAAGTCATAGATTGTACTTTCCTTTTAGTATTTTTTACCTATTTTTCATCACATAGATACGTAAAAACACACACAACCACACATACACGATCTGTGACAACATACACGTAAACATATACACACATCAACATTATACATATAAGATTTAGTTTCTGTGTGTTTCTTATATAAACAAGCGCATGCTCAATCTGTAGAAAAGGTGTAGATAGAAACTCCATAAGATGTACCCAGTGTAAGCTATGGACACATAAGAGGTGCAGCAACATCAAAGGAAGATTAGTTGAGAAGATAGCTTCCGTGTGTGGCAGATGCACAGGGGCAATAAACACCACAGATGCTCAGAAAACAGATTCCATCACACTCCAGGGTGAGAAACTAGAAGTAGTTGATAGCTTCTGCTACCTAGTTAGTAGTAGGGGTGGATGCTCAGAGAGTGTTACCACTAGAATAAGAATAGCCTGAGCAAAGTTTAGAAAGCTTCTACCCCTACTGGTGACAAAAGGCCTCTCGCTCAGAGTGAAAGGTAGATTGTATGATGCATGTGTGCAAACTGCCATGCTTCACGGCAGTGAAACATGGGCCATGACTGCGGAGGACATGCATAGGCTCGAAAGAAATGAAGCTAGCATGATCCACTGGATGAGTAATGTCAGTGTGCACACACAACAGAGTGTAAGCACCCTGAGAGAAATGTTGGACATAAGAAGCATAGAACATGGCGTGCAAGAGAGACGTTTGCGCTGGTGTGGTCATGCACTATGGATGGATGAGGAGAGATGTGGGAAGAAGTGCCACTCCCAAACAGTTGAAGGAATCCGGGGTAGAGGTAGACCCAGGAAGACATGGGATGAGGCATGACCTTCGAACGTTGGGCCTCACAGAGGCAATGACGAAAGAGCGAGACCTCTGGAGATATGCTGTGACTGTGAAGACCCGGCAAATAAAGTGAGTTCACGGCTGTATCCTACACCAGTTTTCGTATAACCAGCCCCAGCCCATTCAAAAAGTACCTTGGATTGTAGGGCGACCTGCTGTGCTTGAGACCTATTGAGTCAAATACATCAACATCAAAATGGAAATTGTAGTTGTGATACCCGTGCCAGTGGCACATAAAAAGCACTATCCAAATGTGGCCGATGCCAGCGCCGCCTTGACTGGCTTCCGTGCCAGTGACACGTAAAAAGCACCAACCGATTGTGGCCGTTGCCGGCTTCCTCTGGCCCCTGAGCCAGTGGCACGTATAAAGCACCCACTACACTCACAGTGGTTGGTGTTAGGGAGGGCATCCAGCTATAGAAACATTGCCAGATCAGACTGGAGCCTGGTGCAGCTTCCTGCCTTCCCAGATACAGTTTTGAGGAAAAACTTGGATCTTGTGAATTTTCCGAAGTCCTCTCCCCACCCTTTGGAAAAGATTTTCCCCACAAATTACTTTATAATCGTCATGTATGCCGTTTGAAAGGTATTTTTATAAAATTTCATTGAAACAAAAAAAAACATTTTCCTAAAAGTTATGACGGAAAAACTCAGAACTTGTGAATTTTCCAAGTCCTCTCCCCATCCTCTCATTGCTTTGCGCACATTGATTGGTTGAAATTACCGAAATACGACTACTTTAACACGATATAACTTTTAAAATATAAACTTTTCTCAACACCACTAAGAGTAAAAGATGTTTTATATGACACATTCTACCAGCGTCTGAAGTTTGAAAGTGTTCAGTTACAAAAAAATAATTTCTCGATGTGCCGTTCAAAGGGAAAAGATCCGAATACCCTGTCTAGATATGATCTGGATAACCTGATGCGATTTGTCAACATCCAAGAAATTCACTTGGTATCTGTAATTTGATCTTAGAACATAATGATGGATGAAATGCCGCTTAGCATATTTTGCCTAGTGTGCTAATAATTTTGCTAGCTGGGCACGAAAGCGGGTTTTCGTTACATTGCAGCAGGGGAATCAACTCCGTTTGTTGTAGCTCTCTCTTGCAGAGAAACGTTGGCAGCCATCGTGACGTAGCAGGAATGAAATCTACATCGTAGTAAATTGAAACACACAACTTTTGAATTCTAACCTATTGGAAAATAATAAAGAATTAATTAAAGTTGTTTATCGGACATTCACATACTTGTTTACACCTGAAAATGGTAAGTCGACGAAGCTAAGACTATAATTTTGTGCTCAACGTCATTCACAAACAATGTTTCCTCGTATCTCAATGGTTCTCAGACCATTTAAAAAAAAATCTTTAGACTCCTTTTGATTACTATTATATTCCGGTGGACCCCCATAATCATTCGACGTTTAAAAGCTAGTTTTACAGATCCCCCTTTCAAAATTTCTACTTTGTTATTCACACATTTAACTTGTGTCGGTTGAACTATGTAAAAACAGAAAAACCCAAGCCTGGTGAGGGAAAATTAGGTGTTTCTACTGCATTTTTGACTTTGAGACAGAATATATATTTTTCAAACGTTCACTACCTTTCCAAAAGTACATCAAGTAAGCAAAAGGCCTTTCTTAAATGCATTAAAAGCATTGTAACATAATCTAATCACAATTTCAGAAAATCATCGCGGTTTTCTTTGAGCATATAAACCGTAAATTTAGTTAGAACAAAATCGAAAATGGAATTAAGGTAAATTTGCCGCTTCGTTTCCCTAGAAAATAGACTCAGACACTTCAATATCCATCCTAAGACATCAAAAAGGCCAGCAATGCAAAAAAAAAAGAGAAGAAAAAAAATTGAAATATGTAGATGAAATGTTAAAGGGAAAAATGAAATTAATGAAACTCGACTGAAAAAAAATATGAATAACTGAACATAACATATTTCTTTATTGCTTCTTGACGATCTTTTTGGAGTCAGCTTTCAGAATTCCTATTAACTTGTCTAGGTTGGACTATGTAAAACGTTAGAGAAAGCAATTTAGCTGTTTCTTACAATACATTTCAATACAAACAAGCAAAGCAAAACTTTTGTAGTTAAAAAGAAATTATTGAAATGAGACATTCCTCATTTTAGCCAGTTTTAGACATTTTTCGAAAATGCCAACTTAGCAAATTAGTGTAGTGGGAAAAGTGACCTGGAATCCAACAGAGAAAAGAATGTTGATTATTAAACACCAAAAATTATCTAGATATTTTATTAGCAACGTCAATTACAATCCGGTCAAATTCTTTGAAAAACGAGTACATGACTAAATGATGCAATACATACAATGTAATAATTTCAAACGGGTTGAGAGAAAATAACGAGGAATCATAAGTTTCTAATTTTGCCGAACTTCCCCTTTCAGATCTTTCTTCCAATACAATACCAATAAAGTTCGGGTATAGCTTCGTTTTGATGGAATTTTTTTTTCCCGTTGAATAAATTACGGTGAGATCCTAATATACAACAAAAGTCCGGAAAACAGGGGTTGGGATGGAACCCTCAGAAATTTCGCCCCCCCCCCCCATCCTGGAATTATTGGAAAATGTTTTTTTTAATGAACTTCGGTGTCTTAATATGCCACAAAATACATTTTTGTCTGGATATTGCTTGTACTGTAGCATGGCAGTTGTTGAAGTGATCAGAATGCAACACCTAGTCTAAGAATTGAAACCACAATCTCGTGATCACAAGTGCAATGTTCAATAATAATAATTTTTGTCTTAACTGTTCAAGCATTTCTGAGCATAACATAGGAAGTACTTACTGAAATATTTCCGGGGAAGGCCTACATTTTCTTTTTACAGGAAGGAATATCACCAAGGGGACAAAATGGATGTAGGAACAGGTTTCAGGCTACCAATAATCACCCTGGTTATTGATAAGACATTTTGAGGCATTGTAAAAACAAAAAACAACATCATACCAACACGTCTATGGCCTCGATTGACTTCAACACTTTTAAGGCCAAGTATAGATAGCAAGTCTTTCCATGTGGGACACAAATAAAAGAAAACAATACAAGATGATAATCAAAAAGCTTATAATGCAAATCTGGCTTATATACCCCACCGGTCTTCTTCACAATTTAGCTGTGTGTCAATAAGCCACACCTGACCTTAAAGGGTTAAGAAGGCATATGATATGGTGCTTAATTCTTGGATAATTGAATATTTGCGCATTTGGTATTGCTGACAGCATTACAGATTTTCTTCTGAATAGTATGTCATCTTCCAAGATGGTTCATTTTCACCATTACTATCTGTCTGGGTTACCAAATGGATTGAAGGACCATTCATACACCATCTTTTTATAGATGACCTGAAACTGTTTTGGAAGTTTGAAAACCAGATAGATTTTTTGGTTAAAGCACACCAGATACATAGCAACAACATCAGTATGGAATTTGGGATTTCCAAATGATCAGTGCTCAATATTAGAAGAGGGAAGAAAGCTACTTGTAGTGGATTATGGCTACCATCAGGAGAAACCAGAAAATAATGGATACCAGTATTTGAGGAGTTTAAAATTGGATGATATTTTATATGCTTATTTAAAAAGGAAAAAATAAATTCCAAATCCAACCTGAATAGGACAAATCTAGTCGCCATAATGAATACCTGGGCAGTTGCAGTGGTTAGATATAGTGTTTCCATTTATAGATGGACTGGATAAAAATTATTACTTCCACCCTCTCCAAGGTAGAGGTACAGTTTTCATTTGTGTTTGTTTGTCTGTAAACAAGATATCTCAAGAACCACTGGATTGATCCAGATGAAACTTTCAGGGATGTTTGGCCTCATGATTGGCATGAACTGATTAGGTTTTGGGATCAATCGGGTATCGGACAAGGATTTTGGATTATATTTATGTTTTTTTTACTTAATTTTTGAAAGTGGTCAGGTTCATTTTTAGTATTCTCATTTGTGAGAGCAGTCAAGATGATTTCAGATATTCTCATTTTAAAAATCATCTCTGGCTAATCGTTGAGAGGATTTTGGTGTTGCCTTGGCAGAGGTTTGCGCTCTCTTGGTACTCTTACTATTATTATGGCTAGGTTCCAACTTGAGCCACAGCAACAAAGTTCACCATTGCTGAAGTTTCCTGCCTTTGGGATTGGTATCAAGTCAGTCTCAGATCACTGGTATGGACTTCCCTGATTTTGCAAGAATTTATTCAAAAAATCCAGTATTATTTCATCCAGATTGCTGTATAATGTTATCTTTCCATCTCTAAGTTTGTCAACCTCTCATTTCTATTTCCATTAACCCATTAGCATTTAAACCAGCCATATCCAGCCAAAATATCCACTCTGTTTTATGTTCAAACTGACCAGGTCTTGCCTCTCACACCGTGTGTGTTGGCACTCCGACGCTTACGACGTCGAGGGTTCCAATTGATCCGATCAACGGAACAGCCTGCTCATGAAATTAACGTGCAAGTGGCTGAGCACTCCACAGACACATGTACCCTTAACGTAGTTCTCGGGGATATTCAGCGTGACATAGTGTGACAAGGAAGTAAGAGTGAGAGAAAGTTGTGGTGAAAGAGCACAGCAGGGTTCGCCACCATCCCCTGCCGGAGCCTCGTGGAGTTTTAGGTGTTTTCGCTCAATAAACACTCACAAAGCCCGGTCTGGGAATCGAAACTTTGATCCTATGACCGCGAGTCCGCTGCCCTAACCACTGGGCCATTGCGCCTCCACTGCCTCTCACACCAACCCTACAATATCATTCTAAAAATTAATGGTTACCTCACCTAAATCTCTTAGCTACAAGATAATGCATGATTAATTCAAAACAACGTGAATGAATAGGCATTACTTTTGATAGAATAATGTGTTAATCATGCCTTCCAAACAGATCTTGGTGACACTACAAAGCATTCCATTAATGTGGCCAAGTAATTTATTTTTGAAGACAGGTGAATGGTGATAATTTGGTTATTTCTCCTAGATCTTGATATGGTCTGAGTGTTGTGTTAATAATAAGTCACATTATTCTGAGAGGCTTCCGGTTTCTGTAGTGCAACAGAAGTCCAGGGTCACCATTTTGTAAAACAGCCATACAAAGGAGAGGTGATGAGAATGGCTCCTTTAGTACATCGCACGGTCGATACAAATAAAATATGAAAAAGGATAAATGAGTATAAGTGCCATAAGGAAAGGAGGAGGGACACAACTGGGGTAGAAAGCTTAAGAGAAGATTTTATTTATAGGTTAACGTGTGTCATAAGCATAATAATAGACAGGCCATCATGTATACAAAATGTGTGTATAAACATGGTTGTATGCGTGTGCAATAAGTACAGAGCATTGAAAGAGTCTATATGACGTTAGAAGAATGTTCAGACACAAGGATGATAAATACCAGTTTGTAGTCAAGGTACACAGTACTTGAACTACTGTAGCAATGCAGAGCCGAGGAGAGGAACATGTCATGAAAGAAGTTGTAGCTACAATGCTGCTACCAGTTACTTGTTACAGGAGTTCTTGCAGGTTGTATTTGCTGTTAACTATGGTGAAGTAATTCACAAACAGTGTGGAGATAGAACTTGTGCGAGCATAGCTGGTTGGTGTGTACGTAGAGAAGTTGATGGTAGCGACGATGATGGAGTCTGCCGTCTGCTGCTGTTTTGTCATCACTGGAACTGGCTGTGTGCTCTGTGGTCTGGCTAGACCTCAGAAAGTCGGGAGCCGAAAGACCTCGGGACGGTATGAAGCTAGCGTTTTATACGAAGCGGTCAGCGCAAACTGGGCTTCAGAAGAGACTGTCTCATGACTTTATCTCAAGGCTGCATCTTGGTGCGCAATAGAGAAAGAGACAAATTACGCCAATACCAACCAATCAGAGTAGTGGACATAACAGGGTCCGAAGGCTAGCTGTTATCTACTATGTCCATATTCATGTATATATAACAGAGAGAGAGATTTCCCTTAAGTCGTTCGCTAGATAGTCCCCCACCAGTCATTTTGTGAAAGACAAAATAGACGATAAAAGAATGACATATCTGTAGCGAAGAGGTGAAAGAGTGGTTAGTCATGAAGCTGGCACTGGGTCACCAATCTTGTAAATGTCTGTGCGAACGTCAGGCTGCGTGTTCGAATCACGTCGGGGTCACCAATTGTAGGAAAATTTATAAGCACTTGCTGGGTGTTTCACAATTCCATACATAGTTCATAGAAGGAAAAGGCGAGGACAAGATCCCTCTGAATAAATAACAATAATTTATTTTGTAATGAATAAACATTCCATCTCTGGTTAGCGGTAGCCGTGATCACCTAGGTGAAGAAACAGCAGGGTTGGTAGTTAGACACAAAGTAATAAGGCATTATTACAGACTCAGTGTTGCTCACCATTAAAGGTCTGATTCTCGACGGAGCTGCTCTAAGTTGCGTCCTGCCCGGTCAGAAGCCGTGATCGAAGAGAGTGAATGATGGTGAACCCTAGCTGCTGCTGCTGATTGTGCATAAGGAGCTTCAGAAGGTTCTAATCCTTGCGTATGCGTAAATGAATGTTCCAATATGGCGTCTAGAACCATGCGTCACTACACTTTCCTTCTGACAGCTAATTCCGTGGTAGTGCCAAAAAAATCTATAAACTGATTCCTTATAGGATTTCCCAATAAAATTGGCTACACCCCATTTTCAACCATAACTTTTACCAAATTTGATGTATTTTGTTCAAACTTGATGCCAGCATTACTTAGGACTCACGGGATCTTTGAATGCTTTAAGTTCTCCAAAAACAAAAACAAAACAAAAAAAATCAATAAACCGATTCCTGATAGAATTTCCCAATCAAGTTGTCTGCAACTCATTTTCAGCCAAAAGTTTACCAATTTCAACAGATTTCGTTTAAATTTGACGTCAATGTTACTTAGTTTGGTTTGAAATAAAGAACTTGATTAGCTTAATAATCCTAACTTAATCCCGGGCAAAGCCAGGCTATACTGCTAGTGGGTTATAAATAAAACAATTTGTTGTGTAAAAGTTAAAATTCATAAAAAAAGTTTGTTTCAAGGTTAAAACCGAATATAAGAAATTTTTTTAAAGTTAAAATCATGCAATAAAGTATTAAAAAAATGAAATTTCCCCCCCCCCCCCAAAAGATTTGGATTAAATTCTGAAAAGATTAAATAAAATCATTAATATATTTTTTTAGGTATGGACTAAACCTAAATTTGATATTATCTCTGCTAGATTTTTAGTATTGAACTGCCTATGCCTTGACCTACCCTTCAATGTTGAAAATTATTTAATAATGCAGTTTTTCAATGCTGAAAAATACTCCTGCTAAAAACAGGAACTTTTTGTCTACAAATTTGAAGCATTATTTCTTATAATAAATTTACACAATAGTTTTTTTTTTTTTTCTTGTTTTGATAAGACTTATAAAGTAATCAAAACTAAACTGAACTTAATATTTATGGATTTATTAATAACAGAAAGGTTAAAATCTGTCAATAAAGTTAAAAATTTAGCTACATCTGGATGCATGTAGGTTCAGTCTTAATAACATGCTCATGTATTGTTTATAACAAAAAAAAAAAAAAAAGCGAAGCTACATGCATAATACATAACTTAGAAGCAGCGCTACAGATGTACCGATACACAAGATTTAGACATAGCCGACCTCACACACTTCTCATGAGGAATTCCGGAAGGAAATTTGTGAGACCACTGCTGAGAGGCTTCCGAAAAAAGAAAAACCGTTGGAAAACAGATTATAGCAGCAACTCCATCTAAGAATATCTGAAGAAGGAATTGTATTCCGAAATATTATCGGACTATAGTCCATTTTTTGTATTATAGTGCATTGTTGTACCATTCAAAACTTTTTATTCTTTACAAACAATACAGAATGCTTCAAGCGAACTACAATACTCTCCTTAAAAAATAATGTTAAGAACAAGCACTTTCATTCATTTTCTTTTTATTTTTTTTTACCATTTGTATGTTTCTTTTTATATAGAAACATACATTATGTGCATAGTAAAAGTACAAGTGAGCTATTTTTATTTTACTGAGAGAGAGAAGAAAAAGGGACGAACAGACACACAAACATATACATACATATATATATATATATACGACGGGCCTTATTCTTGTATATTTTATATTTGATACCTCTAAGTTAGATGGTTAAACCGTAATCCCTCCACACGGGACTATTTGTGACGCACATGGAATAGATTTCTTTGAGGTGGGATGCCTGAACTCACTAACCGATGAATTCGTAAGTGCTTTTCTTATCGTTGATTTTTGGTGTCGCATGGCCAAAAATTACCGTGAATTTTTTTAGAGACACTTTCAAATTTATCAGAATATCGGACTGAAGATTTGGAATAGAGAAATTTTCATTCTCTTAACCATGAAACGATCGTATCCGATTAACTAAAGACTTGTTTTGTTTATGCCTTTCCCTCCGGTTTTTTGTTCTATGTGTGCCATAAGTATCGCCATCCGTTTAGAGAAAAATTTGTAGTTTAGAATCAGTAGTTCTTTGACTGCTATTTCTAAATTTTCAGTATGTTGGAGAAGCAACTCAATGCAAATCCCTGTATATTTATGATGATAAATGGTTTTACCGATAAAGGTTTTTTCATACTGAACTACTTGGCAAAATTGTTAATTATTAATTCTATTATTAATTGACGATTCCCTGCCCTTATTCTTGTATATTTTTTATATATATGTAACGGTTATAGGATTGCACGATGAAGATCATTTTTTTTATAAGAAAATATTTATTTATGCCGTTACATTCTAGGTTGCCATACCTCGACGGGTAGGCCAGTGTAATAGTATATAAAACATGCAAGGTTGAGAATGTAGGCCTGTATCTGTATGTACCTTTTTTTATAGCAGTAATTGTATAGAGGGAGAGATGGTAGGGTTATAACGTTGGCGCCGTTGTCTGACAGTGGCTGACAGTAAAGTTATTTCCCCCTCTGCCAAGTTGTAGCTGATCAGCCAGGCATCTTTCTCCATGAGACGTCAAGTGACCACTGGTCACTAGAAAGTGAAAAGAGGAAGTTTTCTTGGAGTGTCCTGTTTATATAGTCATGAAGCAGGGCAGTGAGTGCAAAGGATTTAGCTTGTTTACCTCAATTCTAGATGGAGCAGAAGAGGTCAGAAAAGGGTCAAGTGGTGGACACCGCTTCGGCCTAGCTATTCAAATATGGGTAAAGTGGATCGAATCCACTTCACGCCTGCCAGGTTCCTATATATATATATATATATATATGAGAGGGATGAATTTAAACGATAATAGAAAGTCTTCCCAATTAAGTGCAAGTTCTTCCACTGGATGCAACCATAGCACTACTTCATTCTGACTTTCTGATAGTGTTTTCTTGGTTGAGATACTGGTGTGGCTTGCCATCGCCTTACCCTAATTGGATGACTGTTATCCCATGGGGAGCGTATCTGCCTTTTGACAGGTTTTGTTTTTAGTCCTGCCGGGTGTCCAGACACCCTGTTCACAAGAGTTGCAAACTACTCAAATGAATAGAGCCACTTGAATTGCTGACCGTTCAGCCATGGAAAGGTGGTATTGGTTTACATGGTACTAGCAGCAGGTTTCATCAGCCTGTGATGATATCCTTGATCTGACCATAAAGAATTATGTAGGATACCCAAAATACAAACTATTTTAATACTATTAAAACCAAGCAAGTTTGCTTCCCAACTACATGGTCCTGGGTTCAGTCACATTGCAGTGGTACCTTGGGCAAAGCGTTTTCTACTTCAACCTTATGATTAATCACCCTAATTAATCACTTTTTGAAGTTAAAATCATGCAATAAAGTTAAAATATGGTTTAAAAAATTAAAGTTCATTAAAAAAAATTTGGATTAAATACTGCAAAGAATAAATAAATTCCTTAATATATATTTTTAGGTATGATATATATATATATATATATATATATATATATATATATATATATATATGTTGTTGTACTTGGGGATGGTCATATTGCCAGTTTAGCCAATAAAAACACACGCACTGTATATTTGGTGTTAATTTTTTTTTTTTTTTTTTTTTTTAGCTTTATATTACATTAATCTTAATCTTATTTCGGCCAGAGTTCTTTCGTCACACTTCTGTGACCTCATCAGTGGTCCTTTGTTTCCTTCTTTCTTATGTGTATCTCACCTTGCTAACTATCAGCCATTTTATTGGCTAAACTGGCAATATGACCATCCCCAAGTACAACAACATCTGTTTCAACACACGATTTCACATAAAAAATCTTGCAAAACAAATATATATATATATATATATCTGCTAGACTTTTGTTATTGGACTGCCTCTTTGGGGCTATTTTGAACTACCTATGCCTTGTCCCATCTTTTAATGTTTAAATTTATTTAATAATGCAGTTTTTCAATGCTGAAAAATATTTCTGCTAAAACTAAAAACTTCGTGTCTAAAAATAGAAGTGCATTTCCCCAGGACGGCTAATTGTGTATGACGTTTCACAATAAGTTTGTGATAAAACATGAATTACACGCCGCGAAATATTTACTGTTGCTCACTGCATAGGATAAGCAGGTTTCTTTGCACATAAATAGTCACTGAATTAATCTGGAGTTATTTGCTAAGTGAAGGAAGGTAAGATACCCTTATTTTATCGTGCCATTTGTAACTTTAAATATGTGGTTCTTAAAAAGAGGAAAAGAAAAGAATTGGGGGGGGGGCTATTGTTTAAGGACTGGAATTTTTAGCATCACTCACGACAACTTCATACCCGTCCTCGTTTATTTGTCCTCCGATGTATCGATGTTTGTCAATATTTTCTTCCCATAAACACATTTAATGATTTGTTACTGGGATTTAAGCAAAATGTTTATAAACTAAATGGTTTTTCTTAGTTTTTTTTTGGTGGAGATGGAGTATATGTAATCTGGGTATACCCCCCCTTTTAAATTTTGTTTTTTTTTACGGAATCCTATGTTTCAGACCATGGAGATTCCGATTCTGAAAAAAAAATTTCAAAAATCTCAATTTCAAAATTTCGACCCCCCCCCCCCCCCCGTTTTTATATAGATCCACAGGGTAAACCTAACCCTAACTCAAACCCTAACCCTAACACTAGTTAGACAGACAGATACTTCACTAGCAGTGAGCACTTTCACTTCTGACAGCTAATAGCATGATAGTGCCCATAAATGAAAAGTGTTCCGCGTCAATTCAGAAAGATCCCAAAATATACAAGTATACGAAGTTTGAAAGTGTTTCGGTACCAAAAACACTACATAAAACATAAATGAAAAGTGTTCAGCGTCAATTCAGAAAGATCCCAAAATATACAAGTATACGAAGTTTGAAAGTGTTTCGGTACCAAAAACACTACATAAAACATAAATGAAAAGTGTTCCGCGTCAATTCAGAAAGATCCCAAAATATACAAGTATACGAAGTTTGAAAGTGTTTCGGTACCAAAAACACTACATAAAACATAAATGAAAAGTGTTCCGCGTCAATTCAGAAAGATCCCAAAATATACAAGTATACGAAGTTTGAAAGTGTTTCGGTACCAAAAACACTACATAAAACATAAATGAAAAGTGTTCCGCGTCAATTCAGAAAGATCCCAAAATATACAAGTATACGAAGTTTGAAAGTGTTTCGGTACCAAAAACACTACATGAAAAATAAATGAAAAGTGTTCCGCGTCAAATCAGAAAGATCCATATATTTTTACCGTTTGTATGTTTCTTTTCATATAGAAACACACACACACACCAGACTGGCCCTCGTGCCGGTGGCATGTAAGAGCACCCACTACACTCTTGGAGTGGTTGGCATTAGGAAGGGGGTACTATTCAAGAAGAGTGGTCCCGGTGCGCGCATCCGCGCTACCTAGTCGTGACCAGTCGATCCTACGACTATCTAGAACGAGTGCGCGTCATGCGCAAAACATGTATGAGGGGTTTTTCTAAACAAAGTAAATAAATTATACACTACGTGTTTTTGGTAACGAGTCCATTAAAAAGTCAGTCTTTCAAAATCTACTGTTGTTGAATGGTATCAGTACAAGTAATTATCTTTTGCGTAACCCCTACCAAATTGGTGGACTTGGGCACATCGTAGAAATAGATGGAATCTATGATGTGCAAATTCAACGGAGGATGGGACAGAGAGGATAAAAATAGGTTTTTAGTGTTTGTACCTGACCGTTCTTCTGAAACTCTTCTACCACTTATTAAGAAATTTATCAAACCAGGGACGACTATATATTCTGATTATTGGAGTGCGTCGTACTGAAATAGATGTGACACCAAAATACACCCTAGAAGAACGTAAAACAACGTTTTAAGAGTAAGATGGAGAAGATTAAAAAAAAAAAAAAATGATTTACTTTGTGTTTTATTTACTTTGTTTTTAAAAAAATGATTCATTTAAAAAAAAAACCCTCATACATGTTTTGCGCATTCGCGCTAGATAGTCGTTGTAGGATCGATTAGCTAGTGCGGATGCGCGAGTACCGGGACCACACTTCTTGAATAGTACCCCTCAGTCAAATCGTCCAACCCATGCTAGCATGGAAAGCGGACGTTAAACGACGATGATGATGCTGATGATGATAAATTATGTGAATAGTAAAAGTACAAGTTAGCTATTTTTTATTTTACTGAGAGCAAAAAAAAAAAAAGAAAGGATGATGGAATAAGTGACAAAGTCTCACCACAAACATACACAGGCTTAAACAGATTGACATCTGCATAAATAAATACATATATGCTTGCATAACATGAATTCTGAAACTACAGAATCTAAGCCATGCTTTATGAAATATTATTGTTTAGTGTTTGTTCGGCAGTTTTAGTAGAAAGAAAAATATTTCTTGAATATTATTTTCCAGCTCAATCGCTTCGGTTTTTTACTTTTTTCTTTCTTTCCGTATTTTTGTGTAATTAACATGCAGGTGTATCTCAGGCAACATAGTTATTGTAATGCAACAGGGCAACCCCGGTACTAGGAGGGGTCAGGTATGTAACGGAGGAGAATGAAACACTAACTGAATAAATTAAGATGAATGAAAAGCAATCAAGAACAACACAAAACGAGAAATATTTTTTTAGAATTTTTTTTAAAGAAATCTCAAAAAATCGCTTGAAAAAGAAATTCGTTAAATTACTAAAAGTTATGAGGAAAAAAAGTCGGGTCGTATGAATTTTCAGAAACTCTCCACACCCCTTCAGAAAAGTTCTTTCCTCCAAAGTCTGGTGGAGGGGTGCAACTCTGTAGTTATGCCCAAATTCCTATATATTCTGAATTTGCAGAATCTAAGCGATTTGTAGAGAATTTCATTTAAAAGTATCTACTTTTCTGGGAGTTAGGCAACAAAGTCGGCCAGGGTGTATATATGCAAGATTACCACATATTTTTATGGAAATTGCCATCCAAATGGTTCCAGTTTCGGTATCCCATCTGCGGAAGATCGCTATTTTTCGTTTTCATTAAAAAACGATCCTTTTTTTTTTTTTTTTTTCTGAAAATTACCAGTAAAGAAAGCTATTTCGTTTGAATTTGGCGAAATTTTTTTTTATTATAAATTTTGTATAATAAATTTTCCGGAAAATTTTTTTTTTATATATAATAAATTCAGATGTAATCAGCATCTATGCCATCTGAAGTATATTTGTGGAACCTTTCGTTAAAAAATATCCATTTTTTTCTGACAGTTACGAGGCAACAAATTCTGTGGTGAGAGCACACATGTGTAAGAATGCCCAGAGAAAATGGAGAATGTTATGACGAGTTATATGGAGAGTTTAAACTAGACTTCCGCCGAATATTCCATTTCCCTATCATTTACAGAGACTCATAATTTGAGTGTTACTTGCCTTACTCAGTGCCGGATCGAATTCAAAGAGTTTATAATCCACTAGAGTGCTATCCAGGTAATATAGTCCGCACATCAAAAGGAACACCGGAATGGATGGAATGTATCAAGCATCACGAGTTATTATGTACCACGGTGAACATCATCAAGAACCTGATCAGCTTCCTTGTCATTCCAGGAGACCACAATTTATAGGTGTGGCACCTGTTGCTCGGTTAAGGAAGTCGTACAAGGGAGACCACTCCTACATATGAAGATGCAATAATATCCTAATCTCGTCAATTATTCCAGAACCGTCGAAGTTCGTGGGATGGTTATGATCCCAAAACAGTTTTGAGTAGGAACTAGAAAAAGAAGAGTAAATGCGCGCACTGAATTCGTGAAATAGAAGAATAAAACTGAAGAGAAGAATTAGAATGCAATGTCAAGTTATATGATGGACTTGCACACCACGTCTGTCACCACCATCACACAGCTTTGCTGCAATTTTCTTTTGTCTTTTCTAAACGAATTATTGTATGAGTGCGTGTTTGAGTTCAACACAGACTATTGGCATATCTACACAATTGTGCTCCACCAGACCAACAGAGTCGTGGTGATGGAACAGGGTTGTCATGACTATGGAAAGACTAGAAGAGTTGGGGTAGCAAACAACCATATCGGAGGAGCTAAACGTCAGGTATATCTTTGTAGAGCAGAAGCAGGAAGGAAGGAGTTTACCAATGTCTTAGAATATGAAGATCAGAGACTTGAGGTGTTCTGGATTGTCAGACAATTGTGTTAGAGAGAATCAACATGTGGGAGAGAAGTGTGTATGGACAGATAATGGTATGCTTGCTATTAGTGATTCTGGAAAGAAAGTGGTTTGGAAGAGCTACTATTAGATGTGGATAATGAATGGGAGAAAGGGAACCTTCCTTATGTGCGTCCAACAAAGGGACCAGTTCTCCTGGTTGACACCAGAATGATAGATAAGGCAATTAAAGATATGAAGACAGGAATGGCCCCTTACCCGTCAATAGTCACTGTCAAAATGTTCAAGATATCTGGTAGTTGGATACAGTCTCGTCACCAATATAGTTAATCAGGTTATCCAAGAAGTTGTAATCCCTAGTGACAATGAAGTCAGGTACTACAATTGGAAGTGAGATGCCTTAGAAGTAATTATAGAGGAATCAAATTGCTGGAGCAGGTGATGAAAGTTGTACAAAGAGTTTTAGCCCAGTTAATTAGGAACAGAATTAGGCTGGCTAAAATTCAATTCGATTTTGTCCCAGGAAGAAATACCACAGATGCTATTTTCATAGTCCAACGAAGTATTTAGCTAAGAACAAGTAGTTGTACTTGGCATTTGTTGATCTGCAGAAAGCCTTCAACAGAGATCCCTGCTGTGAGATATGATGGTCTTTGAAGAAGCTAGAGATAGACAAATGACTCATGAAAGCAATACAGATCATGTACAGGGCACACTTAGTAAGGTAAGAGTTAGCTGTGTGTACACTGATGAATTTGGTGTATAAGTAGGTGTCCACCAAGGGCTGCTTCCCAACCCCCTCCTATTCTTCATCATCCTCTGGGCCATAAGAGAGGAATTTAAGACTGGAAGCTCAGAGGAACTCCTACATGCTGATGATCTTGCCCTCATAGCAGAATATGTAACAGAATTAGAAAAAAAATTCTGGGTGTGGAAACAGAACCTGGAATCAAATGGTCTTAAAGTAAATTTAGCAATGACCAAGGTTGTAATAAGCAAGAAATCCAACAGGACCTTTCGCCCATCAGCTAAATGTCCCTGTTCGAGATGTAGGAACGGCGTAGGCAGAAATTCCATTCAATGTACCCAGTGCAAGCTATGAACAGGCAAGAGGTGTAGTGGAATAGTTGGAAGGTTAACAGTGAAATTAGTGTTTGTATGTGAAGATGTACGGGAGCCATGAAGACCACAGATACATGAGAAATTGATTTCCTTAAATGTCTCAATGATTATAGAAGTTGTAGATCATTTTTGTTACCTAGGTGATCTAATTAGTAGTGGAGGAGGTTGTACCGAAAGTGTAATTGCTAGAATAAAAATCATCATCATCATCATCATCGTTTAACGTCCGCTTTCCATGCTAGCATGGGTTGGACGATTTGACTGAGGACTGGTGAAACCGGATGGCAACACCAGGCTCCAGTCTAATTTGGCAGAGTTTCTACAGCTGGATGCCCTTCCTAACGCCAACCACTCAGAGAGTGTAGTGGGTGCTTTTACGTGTCACCCGCACGAAAATGGCCACGCTCGAAATGGTGTCTTTTATGTGCCACCTGCACAAGAGCCAGTCCAGGGGCACTGGCAACGATCTCGCTCGAAAATCCTACGGGAGCCAGTCAGGCGGTACTGGCAACGGCCACGCTCAAAATGGTGCATCTCATGTGCCACCCGCACAAGAACCAGTCCAGGGGCACTGGCAACAATCTTACTTGGCTTGCCGGGTCTTCTCACGCACAGCACATTTCCAAAGGTCTTGGTCAGTAGTCATCGCCTCGGTGAGGCCCAATGTACGAAGGTCTTGCCTCACCACCTCAGCCCAGGTCTTCCTGGGCCTACCTCTTCCACGGGTTCCCTCAACTGTTAGGGTGTGGCACTTTTTCACGCAGCTATCCTCATCCATTCTCACCACATGTCCATACCAGCGCAATCGTCTCTCTTGCACGCCACAACTGATGCTTCTAATGTTCAGCTTTTCTCTCAAGATACTTACACTCTGACGGGTATATATATATATATATATATATATATATATATATATATATATAAGAGGGATGAATTTAAACAATAATAGAAAGTCTTCCCAATTAAGTGCAAGTTCTTCCACTGGATGCAACCATAGCACTACTTCATTCTGACTTTCTGATAGTGTTTTCTTGGTTGAGATACTGGTGTGGTTTGCCATCGCCTTACCCTAATTGGATGACTGTTATCCCATGGGGAGCGTATCTGCCTTTTGACAGGTTTTGTTTTTAGTCCTGCCGGGTGTCCAGACACCCTGTTCACAAGAGTTGCAAACTACTCAAATGAATAGAGCCACTTGAATTGCTGACCGTTCAGCCATGGAAAGGTGGTACCTTGGGCAAAGCGTTTTCTACTTCAACCTTAGGCTGACCAAAGATTTGTCAGTGGATTGTTCAAAAGAAACTGCCAAACAGTTAAAATTCATTAAAAAAAGTTTCGTGTAACGTTATAATATAATAAACGTTTTTATGATTAATCACTATAAAGTTAAAATAAGTTAAAAAAATGAAATTTCACAGAAAAAAAAAATTGGATTAAATGCTGCAAAGAATAAATAAATTCCTTAATATATATTTTTAGGTATGATATATATATATTTGCTAGATTTTTTGTATTGGACTGTCTATTTGGAGCTATTTTGAACTGCCTATGCCTTGTCCTACCTTTTAATGTTGAAAATTATTTAATAATGCAGTTTTTGAATGCTGAAAAATATTTCTGCTAAGACAGGAACTTTTTGCCTACAAATAGAAAGCATTATTCCATTTTACTCTTTTACTTGTTTCAGTCATTTGACTGTGGCCATGCTGTAGCACCACCTTTAGTCGAGCAAATCGACCCCAGGACTTATTCTTTGTAAGCCTAGTACTTATTCTATCGGGCTCTTCTGCCGAACTGCTAAGTTACGGGGACGTAAACACACCAGTATCAGTTGTCAAGTGATGTTGGGGGGACAAACACAGACACACAAACATATATATATACATACACACACACACACACACACACACACACATATATATATATATATATATATATATATATATATGACAGGCTTCTTTCAGTTTCCGTCTACCAAATCCACTCACAAGGCTTTGGTCGGCCCGAGGCTATAGTAGAAAACAGGTGCCCAAGGTGCCATGCAGTGGGACTGAACCCAGAACCATGTGGCTAGTAAGTAAGCTACTTTTATTCACATAGTTTGCCACAATGGCAGTACATAGAGTAGCTCCGGGCTGGACGAAGACATTAATGAGATGAGATGAATGATAAACACAATGATATTAATGGGAGAAGACAGAAGCCACCCGCTGTACTCTGCTTCTCTAAAACATTGTTCTTTTATAAATTAAACAAATTTACAAATTGAGGCTATAAACCTCTCACTTCACAATATCATTAAGTCCTTGAATTGAGGCATCTGCCTCTTACACATTTCTTTTTATGGGCCACATGCCCCTTCAATATGAAGCACTCGTCCTCTTACACCTTACCGCCCGACCAGACTCAGTGCTTTATTCAAGCACCTCGATGGTTCTTGATCAGGCCACTTCTACAAGGAACGGAATTCATCCTCGGGGAAGGAATCCATCACCCTGTACAAAACATTTTCCCACATGACTTCTACAGCCACCTGCAAAGGCCAATCAGGGTCCTTGGTACAGGTGAGGATCCCTCCCCCCGACCCTTCCTAGTAAACTTCTTCACAAATTCTTGGAAGAAGATTACAAATTCTTCCTCCTTATAGGGTGAGGCCACAGTTTCTACTGTCAGCAGCACAATTCCCACTGACAGGCCTTCCTCCGTTGGTGGCACAATTCCCACCAATGGAGCGTCAGGACATGCCGGCGGTGCGCTACCATGTTCAGTCCCGCTGTGTGGCACTTTTAGGTATCATGGATAGTTGATGAGTTGGATGTGGTGCTGATGAAAGGACAACAACTCTCAAAATATGTACATACATCTATTACCTATCTTTTCTGTCTCTAATAACATCAATTTACATAAACATATTTGTATATGAAACATCATAAGATTCATTGTTTACCTGAAATTCTATAGAAAATCAGTAGAGATAAACTTAGAAATATACGTATATATAACCTAATGTTAAATACCACAGCAATGTCATCATGATTGTTAAGTAGACATCCGACATGAAAAGTTTCTTGTTATTTTGTGGTGGGAGATGGAGGAGAGGGGAAGTGACATCAGAAGACATTGGGACTGAAATTCTGAAATAAAAAGGAGTTAAAATAAGACCTAAAATATTATCAGTTTCTCCCATTGAGTTTTCACTCTTTTTAAAAATTATTTTTCAGACTATGGAGATTCAAATATTCATCTTCTGTGCCTTGTTTACAGTTTGTTATGGTAAGTTTTCATTTGTTTTTGCTCTATTTTTTAGTGGGTGATCCTTCAGTACTGGTAGACAACATCGTTCACCCAAGCAACCTTCTCACATGACACAGATGAAGAGGCTGGGCTGAAAAAGAGGGCGAATGACCTTGTCCCCTAATAAAGACTCTCTGGAGATTAACACTGAAGGGTCACCTTTTAGATTTTTAAAATTCTTTTTCATTAACATTTATTTTTATGAAGGTATATGTCTTATTGGTTAGGGGTGTTCAGTTCACAATCATAAGGTCACGAGTTCGATTCCCAACAATGCATTGTGTCCTTGAGCAAGATACTTCCTTTAACATTGTTCCAGTCTATTCAACTGGCAAAAATGAGTTGTAGCTGTAATTCAAAGGACCAGCCTTGTTACACTCTGTGTGGATCTCCCTCATGTTAAGGATACGCATGTCTATGGAGTACTCAGCCACTTGCATTGTTAATTTCACATGCAGTATGCTCCAATGATCAGATCAGCTGGAACACTTATTTTCGTAACCAACAGAGTACCAGTCATGCTGAATTTCCCTGAGAACTACGTTAAAGGTACATGTCTGTGGAGTACTCAGCCACTTGCATATAAATTTCATGGGCAGGCTGTTTCATCGATTGGATCAACTGGAACACTCATTGTCATAACTAATGGAGTACCAGTAGTATTTTTGTAAATAGAATTGTTTGAAATATCATTTACATTTATTGAATAGATTTTTTTGCTTCTTTTACATTTTTGTTTTTATAAATATATTCATTTATTACGTTATCTTTCTGGTTTTAGCCAATATGGCTATGATAATAATACAACAGTGCTTGTATCATCATCGTTTTATTGTCTGGGATATTCTTACATATCGTGACAGTCAGGCACACAAATTATGCAATGTGTAAGCATTTACAACAATTATATTGATTCGTTTTTTTACATCAAAGTTTGACTTCTCTGGCAAGGATTAAACAAAATTTTTTTTATCTGGAATGGAGTATAAGGTCAGGAAGACATGGGATGACATGCTGAAGGATGCCCTCAGGACACTGAGCCTTCCAGACAAGATGACAAACAACGAAAATGCCAGGTGCTTTGCTGCACTCAGATATGTTAAGGTCACTCCCCTGGTGAAGAAGATTGGCCTGCAAGATTCCTGTGTCTTTGCCACATAAAAAGCACTCATGGAAGTGCCATGAACAGGCTCTCATGTGGTGCCAAATAAAAGCACCCAGCACACTCAGTAAAATGGTTGGTGTTGGGAAGGTCATCCAGCCATAGAAACCATGCCAAATCACACTGGAGCCTTGTGCAGCTCTCTTTCTTGTCAACTCTGGTCAAACTGTCCAACTCATTCCTGCATGGAAAACGGATGTTAAATGATGACGATGATGATATTGAAACAAAAATAATAATCAAAGATGTAAAATCTGAAAATATTTTTGTCTTCATCTCTTATAGGGTCACAATGTGAAAAAGTATACAAAATTTTTGTTAAAGGTAAGTGGATTAACAAACCTTTTTCTCATTTTAAACTAGACACTATCTTCTCAATTCTCTCTTTTATTTCTTTCTTTTAACTCAGTTTATAGTCATGTTTTTGTTTTTAAATTTTCCTGATTAACATCATTTTTAACAATTTGATTTGAAATTCAACCATGACCATCATCATTTAATCTCCAGGCTCTTTGTTATACAATAGTCTGGGATATTATGTCAGGAAGAGTTTTGAATTGTATATAACGAAAATGTTGATCCCAAGTATGGAAAAAATGGGTATTGAAAGAATGATGATGATGAAAAATTAATCTTGAAATCTTTCATATGGGAAACTAGTCAGTAATATTGATATATGTATTTATTTCAGGAAGAGTCGTGCTTCAAAGAAATATAACTCTTCAAACTGAAGAAATGCCCAATATGCAAAGACCTGTTGTCTGGCAAAATGGGGACCGTAAATTTGAGTGTGATCAAACATGTTACAAATATGGCAGATACGAAGTTTGGCAATTTGGTAATATATCCACTCTTTTGATAAAAAATATGTCTGACTATGATTTATCTTGGACTTTCAACGACAACAAACCCTGCTATGCAAGAGTTTCTTTGAAGAAAGAAGGTAAGGAAATTACTTCTGCTAATAATAACAATAATAATTCTTTCTAATTCATGCACAAAGTCATCAGTTTCAGGTGGAGGAGGTTCCTTGATTACATCAATTTGAGTTTATTTGGCTGGAACTTTGTATCATGAATCTCAAATGGATGAAAGGCAAAGCTGACATTGGCATGCATTTGAATTCAGGAGTTGAAGAGTCAGAAGACACACCATTGAATATATTTTCTGGTGCTGCTATCTCACTCTCTCTCTCTCTCTCTGTCTCCTTCTACTGCTCTTCCCTCAGGTTGGGTAACCATGTATCTCCTTTGCAGCAGCATTTCTGTTTCTCTCTTCATTCCTGATCTCCCTCTCTCTCTCTCTCTCTCTTTCATTATTCCTAGCCGAGTAACCTTGTACCTCCTCTACAGCAAGACACCTGTTTCCGTCTCACAATAACCTTTCATCACCTGACACAAGGTCACCGCCTCCAATGCCCCCTCCCCTCTCAAAAGACTTTTTGTTTATCTGTCTCACTAGGTACTTGCTGGCCCTGTTACTGCAGATGCCACTTAAAAAGCATTTAGGCCACACTGTAAAGTGGTTAGTGTTTGGAATGGATGAAAGGCAAAGCTGACATTGGCATGCATTTGAATTCAGGAGTTGAAGAGTCAGAAGACACACCATTGGATATATTTTCTGGTGCAGTAACAATTCTGCCAACTGACAACCTCAAATTCATAATGATAATAATCCTTTCCACTAAAGGCACAAGGCCTGAAATTTGGTGGGCGGGGGGTAATAAATCACATCAATCTCAGTACTCGACTGGTACTCAATTTATCAACCCTGAAAGGTTGAAAGGCAAAGTCAACCTTCACAGATTTTGAACTCAGAACATGAAACCACACGAATTGCCATTAAGCATTTTGCCTGGATGCTAAACATTCTGCTAGTTCAACACCGTAATAATATAGTTCTATAGTCCACCATAGAAAGTCTGATTCAATACATTCTATATGACCCATGCCAAATCAGACAGTTGGAGCCTGGTGCAGCTCACCCCTTTGGTAGCTCTGGTCAAATCCAACCAAACCATTCCTGTATGAAAAACAGATGTTAAATGATGATGATGATGATATTGTAACAAAAATAATAATCAAAAATGTGAAATCTGAAAATACTTTTGTTTTCAACTTGAATAGGTTGGCGATGTGAAAAAGAATACAAAATTGTTCCAATGGGTAAGTGGAGTAACAAACCTTTTTCTCATCTTAAACTATGGAAAAGCAGGTGATGATGAAAATTCGATACTGAAACCTTTCATATGGGAAACCAGTCAATAATAGTGATTCATATATTTATTGCAGGAAAAGTTGTGCTCGGAACAAGTATCACGCTTCTTGTTGACAAGATGCCCTATATAGAAAGGCCTGTTGTCTGGAGAAATCGGGTCCGTAATGTTGAGTGCAATATCTCATACTGTGAGTATGACAAATATGTAGTTAGGCAGAGTGAGAGGACTTCTACTCTCTACATCGTGAATATAACCAGAGAAGATTTGTTTTGGAGATTTCATGACAACAGTTCCTGTAATGCAACTGGTACTTTGGTGACAGAAGGTAAGGAAATGACTTCTGTTATTAATAATAATAATAATTCTTTATAATTCATGCACAAAGTCATCGGTTTCAGGTGGAGGAGGTTCCTTGATTATGTCAATTTGAGTCTATTTGGCTGGTACTTTGTATCATGAGCCTCAAAAGGATTAAAGGCAAAGCTGACATTGGGATGCATTTGAATTCAGGAGTTGAATTGTCAGAAGAAACACCATTGAATATATTTTCTGGTGCTGTAACAATTCTGCCAGCTCACAACCTCAAATTCATAATAATAATGATTATAATTATTTTTATTTCAAATTTTTCCACAAGGGCAGCTTGGGGGAAGTAGGGATGAGTCAATTACATCAACCCCAGTGTTCAACTGGTACTTATTTTATTGACCCTGAAAGGATTAAAGGCAAAGTCAACCTCAGCAGAATTTGAACTCGGAACGTAGCGACAGATGAAATGCTAGTAAGCACCTTGTCCAGCGTGCTAACAATTCTACTAGCCCACCACCTTAATAATAATAATAACAATAATAATAATGATATGTGGAAATTATTGACTGGAATACTCGCAGAGTCAATGTACAAACATCTAGGGAAAAAAATGGAGTCCTGCCATGTGAGCAGAAGGGTTGCAAGCGTAAGTGCAGAAGTACCAAGGATCAACTCCTGGTAGATAAAACTGTACTCAGAGGCTGCAAGAGAAGGAAAAGTAACTTAGCCATGTCATGAATTGACTATCGTAAGGCGTACGATATGATCCCACATTCTTGGATTATGGAGTGTATTTGGAATTTCATCGAATGTTTAGCGATTGCTTGGAGGATGGACCTGATAGCATACAGAAGAAGTTTAGGGACAGTAGAAATCAGGAGGAGCATCTTTCAAGGGGACTGTCTGTCCCCACTGATCTATTTGTACTGTGCTTGATATCACCAAGACTGATTCTGAGGAAAGCAAAAGCTAGATATGTATTCAAGAGCTGCCAACAAAAAGTCAACCATTTGTTATTCATGGATGACCTCAAACTTTATGATAAGGATGAAGCCCAAGTCAGTTCACTCGTTGATACGGTGTATACTTTCAGTGCTGATATCAGAATGGAGTTCAGACTGAGAAAGTGTGATGTGTAGTCTTGAAGAGAGGCAAAATCAAATGTATGGATGGTTATCGATACCGTCGGGAGAGGTTATGAAGCAGATAGAAGAGACGGGCTATAAGTACCTGGGGATTTGGGAAATGGATAAATTGATGGAGAAAGAAATGACAGAAAAATTTCAGAAAACAAAGACGTTGCTAACTAGATATGGGACACTCCACCCAAAATGTGACACAGATAGACTATATGTACCAAGAAAAAGAGGGGGAAGAGGACTTATTGGATGTGAACACAGCATTAGAGCAGAAGAAAACAACGTAGCATGATATGTAAAAAAATACCTTCCCGCCATCACTCCCAAGTACTCAATCTCAGGGCTTCCACCATCAATGCTGGCACAATGAAAGGAAGGAATGGGGAGATTATTGAAATGTTAGAGCAACACCATGTTGATGTGTGTGGTGTGCAAGAAGATGGAGAGGAACCTCAGCTAGATTCTTCACAGATAAGAGACAGAGATTCAAATTCCTCTAGGTTGGCAGGAGGGATGGGGTGGGTGGTGTAGGCATACTGTTAGCAGAAAAGTGGGTAGATAAGGGAATTGAGGTAGTCAGAGTATTTGATAGGGTAATTAAGATGAGACTTATGATAGGTAAATTAACAGTTACAGTTATCTCTGCCTATGCTCCTTGATCTGAGCTGACTGATGAGCAGAAGGACCAATCCTATGGGTTCCTTTTGCAGACTACCTCAATGGCAAATGATAGAGACTGGATATATATCCAGGTTTTTGCCACTCACTTCTCACTCTCCCTCCCCACTCTCTAATCATGCTTCTTTGCCAATATCCTTCCACTTATATTATGACCTTTGAACCTCACAGGTATGCTCTCGCACTTGCCACCATCTATATCTCTCTCTTCCTTTACTCAGTCATCCTATTTATATTTTGATTCCCATCCCTTGTGTGCATCCCTAGCACTTTGCTACCATCTCTATCCTGTTGTCTCCTACTCTCTCTCTCTTTCTCTGTCTCTCTCTCTCTGTCTCCTTCTACTGCTCTTCCCTCAGGTTGGGTAACCATGTATCTCCTTTGCAGCAGCATTTCTGTTTCTCTCTTCATTCCTGATCTCCCTCTCTCTCTCTCTCTCTCTTTCATTATTCCTAGCCGAGTAACCTTGTACCTCCTCTACAGCAAGACACCTGTTTCCGTCTCACAATAACCTTTCATCACCTGACACAAGGTCACCGCCTCCAATGCCCCCTCCCCTCTCAAAAGACTTTTTGTTTATCTGTCTCACTAGGTACTTGCTGGCCCTGTTACTGCAGATGCCACTTAAAATGCATTCAGTCCACACTGTAAAGTGGTTAGTGTTTGGAATGGATGAAAGCAAAGCTGACATTGGCATGCATTTGAATTCAGGAGTTGAAGAGTCAGAAGACACACCATTGAATATATTTTCTGGTGCAGTAACAATTCTGCCAACTGACAACCTCAAATTCATAATGATAATAATCCTTTCCACTAAAGGCACAAGGCCTGAAATTTGGTGGGCGGGGGGTAATAAATCACATCAATCTCAGTACTCGACTGGTACTCAATTTATCAACCCTGAAAGGTTGAAAGGCAAAGTCAACCTTCACAGATTTTGAACTCAGAACATGAAACCACACGAATTGCCATTAAGCATTTTGCCTGGATGCTAAACATTCTGCTAGTTCAACACCGTAATAATATAGTTCTATAGTCCACCATAGAAAGTCTGATTCAATACATTCTATATGACCCATGCCAAATCAGACAGTTGGAGCCTGGTGCAGCTCCCCCCTTTGGTAGCTCTGGTCAAATCCAACCAAACCATTCCTGTATGAAAAACAGATGTTAAATGATGATGATGATGATATTGTAACAAAAATAATAATCAAAAATGTGAAATCTGAAAATACTTTTGTTTTCAACTTGAATAGGTTGGCGATGTGAAAAAGAATACAAAATTGTTCCGATGGGTAAGTGGAGTAACAAACCTTTTTCTCATCTTAAACTATGGAAAAGCAGGTGATGATGAAAATTCGATACTGAAACCTTTCATATGGGAAACCAGTCAATAATAGTGATTCATATATTTATTGCAGGAAAAGTTGTGCTCGGAACAAGTATCACGCTTCTTGTTGACAAGATGCCCTATATAGAAAGGCCTGTTGTCTGGAGAAATCGGGTCCGTAATGTTGAGTGCAATATCTCATACTGTGAGTATGACAAATATGTAGTTAGGCAGAGTGAGAGGACTTCTACTCTCTACATCGTGAATATAACCAGAGAAGATTTGTTTTGGAGATTTCATGACAACAGTTCCTGTAATGCAACTGGTACTTTGGTGACAGAAGGTAAGGAAATGACTTCTGTTATTAATAATAATAATAATTCTTTATAATTCATGCACAAAGTCATCGGTTTCAGGTGGAGGAGGTTCCTTGATTATGTCAATTTGAGTCTATTTGGCTGGTACTTTGTATCATGAGCCTCAAAAGGATTAAAGGCAAAGCTGACATTGGGATGCATTTGAATTCAGGAGTTGAATTGTCAGAAGAAACACCATTGAATATATTTTCTGGTGCTGTAACAATTCTGCCAGCTCACAACCTCAAATTCATAATAATAATGATTATAATTATTTTTATTTCAAATTTTTCCACAAGGGCAGCTTGGGGGAAGTAGGGATGAGTCAATTACATCAACCCCAGTGTTCAACTGGTACTTATTTTATTGACCCTGAAAGGATTAAAGGCAAAGTCAACCTCAGCAGAATTTGAACTCGGAACGTAGCGACAGATGAAATGCTAGTAAGCACCTTGTCCAGCGTGCTAACAATTCTACTAGCCCACCACCTTAATAATAATAATAACAATAATAATAATGATATGTGGAAATTATTGACTGGAATACTCGCAGAGTCAATGTACAAACATCTAGGGAAAAAAATGGAGTCCTGCCATGTGAGCAGAAGGGTTGCAAGCGTAAGTGCAGAAGTACCAAGGATCAACTCCTGGTAGATAAAACTGTACTCAGAGGCTGCAAGAGAAGGAAAAGTAACTTAGCCATGTCATGAATCGACTATCGTAAGGCGTACGATATGATCCCACATTCTTGGATTATGGAGTGTATTTGGAATTTCATCGAATGTTTAGCGATTGCTTGGAGGATGGACCTGATAGCATACAGAAGAAGTTTAGGGACAGTAGAAATCAGGAGGAGCATCTTTCAAGGGGACTGTCTGTCCCCACTGATCTATTTGTACTGTGCTTGATATCACCAAGACTGATTCTGAGGAAAGCAAAAGCTAGATATGTATTCAAGAGCTGCCAACAAAAAGTCAACCATTTGTTATTCATGGATGACCTCAAACTTTATGATAAGGATGAAGCCCAAGTCAGTTCACTCGTTGATACGGTGTATACTTTCAGTGCTGATATCAGAATGGAGTTCAGACTGAGAAAGTGTGATGTGTAGTCTTGAAGAGAGGCAAAATCAAATGTATGGATGGTTATCGATACCGTCGGGAGAGGTTATGAAGCAGATAGAAGAGACGGGCTATAAGTACCTGGGGATTTGGGAAATGGATAAATTGATGGAGAAAGAAATGACAGAAAAATTTCAGAAAACAAAGACGTTGCTAACTAGATATGGGACACTCCACCCAAAATGTGACACAGATAGACTATATGTACCAAGAAAAAGAGGGGGAAGAGGACTTATTGGATGTGAACTCAGCATTAGAGCAGAAGAAAACAACGTAGCATGATATGTAAAAAAATACCTTCCCGCCATCACTCCCAAGTACTCAATCTCAGGGCTTCCACCATCAATGCTGGCACAATGAAAGGAAGGAATGGGGAGATTATTGAAATGTTAGAGCAACACCATGTTGATGTGTGTGGTGTGCAAGAAGATGGAGAGGAACCTCAGCTAGATTCTTCACAGATAAGAGACAGAGATTCAAATTCCTCTAGGTTGGCAGGAGGGATGGGGTGGGTGGTGTAGGCATACTGTTAGCAGAAAAGTGGGTAGATAAGGGAACTGAGGTAGTCAGAGTATTTGATAGGGTAATTAAGATGAGACTTATGATAGGTAAATTAACAGTTACAGTTATCTCTGCCTATGCTCCTTGATCTGAGCTGACTGATGAGCAGAAGGACCAATCCTATGGGTTCCTTTTGCAGACTACCTCAATGGCAAATGATAGAGACTGGATATATATCCAGGTTTTTGCCACTCACTTCTCACTCTCCCTCCCCACTCTCTAATCATGCTTCTTTGCCAATATCCTTCCACTTATATTATGACCTTTGAACCTCACAGGTATGCTCTCGCACTTGCCACCATCTATATCTCTCTCTTCCTTTACTCAGTCATCCTATTTATATTTTGATTCCCATCCCTTGTGTGCATCCCTAGCACTTTGCTACCATCTCTATCCTGTTGTCTCCTACTCTCTCTCTCTTTCTCTGTCTCTCTCTCTCTGTCTCCTTCTACTGCTCTTCCCTCAGGTTGGGTAACCATGTATCTCCTTTGCAGCAGCATTTCTGTTTCTCTCTTCATTCCTGATCTCCCTCTCTCTCTCTCTCTCTCTTTCATTATTCCTAGCCGAGTAACCTTGTACCTCCTCTACAGCAAGACACCTGTTTCCGTCTCACAATAACCTTTCATCACCTGACACAAGGTCACCGCCTCCAATGCCCCCTCCCCTCTCAAAAGACTTTTTGTTTATCTGTCTCACTAGGTACTTGCTGGCCCTGTTACTGCAGATGCCACTTAAAATGCATTCAGTCCACACTGTAAAGTGGTTAGTGTTTGGAATGGATGAAAGCAAAGCTGACATTGGCATGCATTTGAATTCAGGAGTTGAAGAGTCAGAAGACACACCATTGAATATATTTTCTGGTGCAGTAACAATTCTGCCAACTGACAACCTCAAATTCATAATGATAATAATCCTTTCCACTAAAGGCACAAGGCCTGAAATTTGGTGGGCGGGGGGTAATAAATCACATCAATCTCAGTACTCGACTGGTACTCAATTTATCAACCCTGAAAGGTTGAAAGGCAAAGTCAACCTTCACAGATTTTGAACTCAGAACATGAAACCACACGAATTGCCATTAAGCATTTTGCCTGGATGCTAAACATTCTGCTAGTTCAACACCGTAATAATATAGTTCTATAGTCCACCATAGAAAGTCTGATTCAATACATTCTATATGACCCATGCCAAATCAGACAGTTGGAGCCTGGTGCAGCTCCCCCCTTTGGTAGCTCTGGTCAAATCCAACCAAACCATTCCTGTATGAAAAACAGATGTTAAATGATGATGATGATGATATTGTAACAAAAATAATAATCAAAAATGTGAAATCTGAAAATACTTTTGTTTTCAACTTGAATAGGTTGGCGATGTGAAAAAGAATACAAAATTGTTCCGATGGGTAAGTGGAGTAACAAACCTTTTTCTCATCTTAAACTATGGAAAAGCAGGTGATGATGAAAATTCGATACTGAAACCTTTCATATGGGAAACCAGTCAATAATAGTGATTCATATATTTATTGCAGGAAAAGTTGTGCTCGGAACAAGTATCACGCTTCTTGTTGACAAGATGCCCTATATAGAAAGGCCTGTTGTCTGGAGAAATCGGGTCCGTAATGTTGAGTGCAATATCTCATACTGTGAGTATGACAAATATGTAGTTAGGCAGAGTGAGAGGACTTCTACTCTCTACATCGTGAATATAACCAGAGAAGATTTGTTTTGGAGATTTCATGACAACAGTTCCTGTAATGCAACTGGTACTTTGGTGACAGAAGGTAAGGAAATGACTTCTGTTATTAATAATAATAATAATTCTTTATAATTCATGCACAAAGTCATCGGTTTCAGGTGGAGGAGGTTCCTTGATTATGTCAATTTGAGTCTATTTGGCTGGTACTTTGTATCATGAGCCTCAAAAGGATTAAAGGCAAAGCTGACATTGGGATGCATTTGAATTCAGGAGTTGAATTGTCAGAAGAAACACCATTGAATATATTTTCTGGTGCTGTAACAATTCTGCCAGCTCACAACCTCAAATTCATAATAATAATGATTATAATTATTTTTATTTCAAATTTTTCCACAAGGGCAGCTTGGGGGAAGTAGGGATGAGTCAATTACATCAACCCCAGTGTTCAACTGGTACTTATTTTATTGACCCTGAAAGGATTAAAGGCAAAGTCAACCTCAGCAGAATTTGAACTCGGAACGTAGCGACAGATGAAATGCTAGTAAGCACCTTGTCCAGCGTGCTAACAATTCTACTAGCCCACCACCTTAATAATAATAATAACAATAATAATAATGATATGTGGAAATTATTGACTGGAATACTCGCAGAGTCAATGTACAAACATCTAGGGAAAAAAATGGAGTCCTGCCATGTGAGCAGAAGGGTTGCAAGCGTAAGTGCAGAAGTACCAAGGATCAACTCCTGGTAGATAAAACTGTACTCAGAGGCTGCAAGAGAAGGAAAAGTAACTTAGCCATGTCATGAATCGACTATCGTAAGGCGTACGATATGATCCCACATTCTTGGATTATGGAGTGTATTTGGAATTTCATCGAATGTTTAGCGATTGCTTGGAGGATGGACCTGATAGCATACAGAAGAAGTTTAGGGACAGTAGAAATCAGGAGGAGCATCTTTCAAGGGGACTGTCTGTCCCCACTGATCTATTTGTACTGTGCTTGATATCACCAAGACTGATTCTGAGGAAAGCAAAAGCTAGATATGTATTCAAGAGCTGCCAACAAAAAGTCAACCATTTGTTATTCATGGATGACCTCAAACTTTATGATAAGGATGAAGCCCAAGTCAGTTCACTCGTTGATACGGTGTATACTTTCAGTGCTGATATCAGAATGGAGTTCAGACTGAGAAAGTGTGATGTGTAGTCTTGAAGAGAGGCAAAATCAAATGTATGGATGGTTATCGATACCGTCGGGAGAGGTTATGAAGCAGATAGAAGAGACGGGCTATAAGTACCTGGGGATTTGGGAAATGGATAAATTGATGGAGAAAGAAATGACAGAAAAATTTCAGAAAACAAAGACGTTGCTAACTAGATATGGGACACTCCACCCAAAATGTGACACAGATAGACTATATGTACCAAGAAAAAGAGGGGGAAGAGGACTTATTGGATGTGAACTCAGCATTAGAGCAGAAGAAAACAACGTAGCATGATATGTAAAAAAATACCTTCCCGCCATCACTCCCAAGTACTCAATCTCAGGGCTTCCACCATCAATGCTGGCACAATGAAAGGAAGGAATGGGGAGATTATTGAAATGTTAGAGCAACACCATGTTGATGTGTGTGGTGTGCAAGAAGATGGAGAGGAACCTCAGCTAGATTCTTCACAGATAAGAGACAGAGATTCAAATTCCTCTAGGTTGGCAGGAGGGATGGGGTGGGTGGTGTAGGCATACTGTTAGCAGAAAAGTGGGTAGATAAGGGAACTGAGGTAGTCAGAGTATTTGATAGGGTAATTAAGATGAGACTTATGATAGGTAAATTAACAGTTACAGTTATCTCTGCCTATGCTCCTTGATCTGAGCTGACTGATGAGCAGAAGGACCAATCCTATGGGTTCCTTTTGCAGACTACCTCAATGGCAAATGATAGAGACTGGATATATATCCAGGTTTTTGCCACTCACTTCTCACTCTCCCTCCCCACTCTCTAATCATGCTTCTTTGCCAATATCCTTCCACTTATATTATGACCTTTGAACCTCACAGGTATGCTCTCGCACTTGCCACCATCTATATCTCTCTCTTCCTTTACTCAGTCATCCTATTTATATTTTGATTCCCATCCCTTGTGTGCATCCCTAGCACTTTGCTACCATCTCTATCCTGTTGTCTCCTACTCTCTCTCTCTTTCTCTGTCTCTCTCTCTCTGTCTCCTTCTACTGCTCTTCCCTCAGGTTGGGTAACCATGTATCTCCTTTGCAGCAGCATTTCTGTTTCTCTCTTCATTCCTGATCTCCCTCTCTCTCTCTCTCTCTCTTTCATTATTCCTAGCCGAGTAACCTTGTACCTCCTCTACAGCAAGACACCTGTTTCCGTCTCACAAAAACAACTGGAAACATTGCTATAGGCAGGGCATGGATTTACCAAAAACATTAACATGGAATTATGCTTAGAAAAATGTGCCAAAGCAACCATGAAAAGAGGAAAAGTAGTTAAGAGTAACAATAACACACTAAATAAAGAAAATGAAATTAGAGAATTAGACTAAAGCCAGACATACAAATACTTAGGAGCCAATAAACTAGATATACTACAACACACACAAATGGAAGAGAAGATGAAGAAGGAATACTATAGATGAGTTAGATTAATACTGAAAACAGAGCTTAATGCAAAAAATAAAACGTAATAGGTATCAATAGTTTGGCTGTCCCAGTTATAAGTTACAATTACAATATTCTTAAGTGGGCACTAAATGAATTAACAAAACTAGACAAAAAATAAGAAAAATAATGATAGAATTTAGAATACACCACCCGAAATCTGATATAGTCAGGTTATCTATGCAATGAATTAAAGGTGATAGAGGCCTTATACAACTAGAAAACTACTATAACAAGCACAGGATTATAGAAATATCTCACACAGAACCAAAGAAAATTGATGCAAATAGCCACTAAACATGAGCAAAACATGAAACTGTTTTCTGTGTTTAAAGAAGCCGAAAATTACAGGAAAGAAATCATAGTACTTGACAACTAAGAAGAAAAAAATAACAAACAACAAAAGCTATAAAGCAACTGAAATCTAAACGAAAACTGGAACAACAAAATACCATGATAAAATGATGGCAAGAAAAGGCCTTACATGGCAAATACTGGGATATGCTAGACTGAAAAGAAATAGACAAAGTAAAATCCCAACAATGGATTTAAATTGAGACTGAACGATTTTTAATCATGACCCACCAGAAACACATAATGAAGAAAAAAAAAACAATAACCAACTGCAGAATATGTGGTGATCGGAAGAAACAATAAATCTTATTGTCTCTGGCTGCCCAATCCTGGCTAAGAAGGTCTATATCTACAGACATGATAGAGTTGGGACCTGTATACACTGGAATCTATGTCAACACTATGGAATAAGCATATCCCTGAAACTGACAAAGCAACCATACCCCGGGATATGTCAATACACACATATAGAGAAGTCAAGGTTAATAGACTGGATATAGTTGTGAGAGGTCATCGAAGAAAGAAATGCCTTCTAATCAATGTATATGAATCCCAACAGATGACAATGTATTCCGAAAAGAAATGGACAAACTCTCAAAATACAAAGATCTGGAAATAGAAGTTACCTGAATGTGGAGCCTAAACACAGAAACAATCCCTATAATAATAGGTTCATTAGGTATGATTAAAACACAGACAAATACATAACCAAAACACCAGGCCTTACATATATATATATATATATATATATATATATATATATATATATATATATATATATAAAGAAAAGGATAAAGAGACCAATGGCAAAGTTAGAATTATATTTTATGGATAAAGTCTTACAGTTGTTTCAGGGAAAATCCAATGTATCCCTTCATCGGAGACGGTAATAGTAGAAGAATGGATTATTACATCTATAAGAGGAGATTTGTAGTAAGAAGTGAGAGCGATGCGCAGAAAAAAGAACAAAGAAGAAACAGTACTTGGAGTGTAGCTCCATTCCAGCAGTAAACATTCATGTAAAGAATCCTTGTGGGTATTTTCTGGAGATAATTGTAGTAGCAAAGGTGGATATGTATCATATTGTGTCTGGAGTACTCTGTGCTTTGTTTTTTCAAAGGATAGCCTGAATCAAGTGAGAGATGTGTGTAGGATTAAGAGGTCAAGCCTTAAGACAGGAAGGAAGGGGGAAGAAGTAATTCAAGTGAGAAATATGGCTGATAGTAGTCAGCTGTTGTATGGTCAGTTATTCTGACAAGAAGGAAAGAAGAAGGAGAGGGAGCAAAAGGAAGAATGTGGGGGTGGAAGCATAAGTTTAGTAAAGAAATGTAGAGAGAAGGAATGTGGGGAGGTAATGTGGAGAGGTATTTATATTGTGTATAGTGTCAGGCTATGAAGGAACCTGTAAGTGGTGAGGGTGTATGTGGCTTTCTAAGAACAGTATTAAAGGAAAATAAGAGAATAGAGTTAGTAGTGATATATTCTAAAAATAGAGTTAAACCTATTCTTTACTAGCATAACCCCACTAGAAATCAACATAATACTTAATGCATGCAAAACACTTATATCCTTTGAAAACAAACTCTGGTACCAAGCTAACCAACATAATAATAACTCTAACAACTTATTCGATATAACCATGGGATCATCTGATTCCGCTCAGGCCACTGATTTAGTTGGATTATGTATACTTCATTAACTGCGCTCACATTTCCCTAATATCCACGGAGGTCTATATAGGGACGATGCCTTATTACTTACCAAGGCCATTAATAAATCTTCTCTGGAAAGGACTAGAAAGGATCTACACAAATTCTTCTCTAATCTGAATCTATCCATCACATTTGAAAACGCATATAAAATGGCTAACTTTCTAGACGTTACTCTAAACCTGTCAAACTCATAATATTCCCCCTATCATAAACCTAACCAATACCTGAAATACCTCAACGTTCACTCTAATCATCACAGATCTACTTTCGATAACATAGTCATGGGTATTTCAACCCGCATATCTGATCTATCCTCTTCCGAAGAAATCTTCAACAATCAAGCTCTCGCTGCTAATGGTTTCTCCCAACAAATAAAATACATCCATAACACACAACTTAAACAATTTATATCCCAAATCACATCCCAAAGACATACCAATAATCATAACCGCAACCAACCACCTACATTTTCCAACAGACCCCACAAACACACTTATAACACTAGGGCTAAATCTAGGATAAATAAAGCAATTAGCAACACCAAAAGTGTGGACAACTATTCTCCACCTAAATATTTAGATTACAACGTACACAGAACCCCCCAAAAAAGTGGTGGCCGCTCTATACTGTGGTACACCCCACCATTCTCACTTAACACTAGGAACTTAGCTAAATCTTTCTTCAAAATACTTGACTCTAACTTCCCCCGACAACATAAATACCATTTTATATTTAACAGATCCACTTTGAAATTGTCTTATTCAACCACTCCTAACTTCGAATCTATTATAGCAACTTCTAATAAACATAAACTTTCACTCTATTATCAAAACTCACACAACTATAACTATGGTAATACTAGCACTCAGCGCATGCATATACTCAACATAGACATTCATATACGTACACCTAACACTGACTCTTGAACACGACCATAATAGATCCCAGCCCACTAGTATACCCAGTCATAATACCACCATATCCTATAATAATAACAATGGAGGGAATAATAACTATAACAGTAATAATTCCATTGATCTAGATTCTTCTACATCCTCACATAACATATCCTCCAACAATGTTGCCTCATCCACCACAGAACACAGCTCCCAAGTTTCATCTACTTGTAACTGTCGCTCCATGACAATCTGCCTGCTACAAACGCATTGCGTAAGATATAACGTAATATATAAATGCACTGTAACCCATCTGCTACAGAACTCTACAGCTGCATACATAGGTTCAACTAAAAACTTCAAGCAACACTATGCAGCTCATTTGCACTCTTTTAGATATGACAAACACAGTAAATCTACAACACTAGCCAACCACATTCATCACCTCAAAAGCACAAATACCCAGTATACTTTAAAATGGTCCATTCTGGACTCCCATACCAGGGCCAGCGCTATAATTGCAAGCTTTGCTTAAAGGAGGCGTTCCATATTTTAAAGTACAATTCTCCCACTCTACTTAATCGATATAATGAAGCACTTTTTCAATTTCTGTTTGGATTATGGGAAACTCTTGTTGAAATAATGGGTAAATGTAATTGCTGCCTCTGCTAAATGATAGACTGATCCATTGACCATCCATTTTTGTGCTAGAAAGAAGAAAATACATGTTAACTTTGCTAATGCCACGTAACTTCACTAAATGACAGACTGATCTGAAGGGTAACATCTAATCTTTTAGATATAGTAGTCTAGGATACTGGTGTGTGTTAACCTTTTTCTTACCATATTTCCATTAAAATACATTGCCTTTGTTTCAATGAATTTTGAAATTCATAAAAGCAATTAGCTGGTATTTAGAATATAAATTTACTTGAAATTTTGATAGAAGATTTTAAATCAATTTAAAACAGGGAATTTGTATCATAAAAAAAAAAAAGCATTTTTGAGCAGGTTGGTATGAAAATGGCTAACCCTGGAAAATATTACTATTTTTTTAATCAAAAACAAAAGATATATGCTTTACTTTTCATTTTTTGCAGATAACAAAACAACAACAAAAGGTTTTGATGTTGCTATATCAGGAACATACAGCAAAGTTGAACGTTTTGCAATGAGCTTTGGCATAGTCATCCTTGCTGCAGTCTTCCTTGGTACGTTCATCATGATTTACTTTTGGTACAAGTCCAAAGGAATTCAAGGAAATCTTACAAAAAGGATTGTTTCTTTTTTCCATAAAAAATTGAAAAACAGTACCACCAATGAAGCCCAGCAGCTACTAAAGACAATGGCCAGCAAGAGAAATGAAACTTACTGTCAGCAACTGTAAGACAACATCCCACAACCCTACAACTTTCACTAGCTCTATATCTGTTCTCTTACAACATCATTCTATCTGCTAAGAGAACATGTACACAAAACTGTACAAAGAAAAATTCTACCTTAAATTTTATAACCAACCCAACGAGGCAAGATATTTTCAACATAACTTCTTTCATCTTTACATAATGGCTATCAACAAAGAACGAATCCTTACACACTGATTACGACTCTGACATTCCATCTTACTGTGTATCAACTATCGTCTTCTCATAATATCGTTTACCAATTTAATTTTAACTATTATATATATGGAAATAAATATATTTTAAACAATTACGAGTTTTTTGAAATTTAGGTGCATTTTCAACAACACATTTCCCTATATATATATACATATGTATATAGATATATATATATATATATATATATATATATATGAGAGCTCTTACCTCTGCTGGTGACAAAGGGACTCTCTCACTCAGAGTAAAAGGCAGACTGTATGACGCATGTGTACGAACAGCCATGCTACATGGCACTGAAACATGGGCCGTGACTGCTGAGGACATGCATAAGCTCGCAAGGAATGAAGCCAGTATGCTCCAATGAATGAGTAATGTCAGTGTGTATACCCGACAGAGTGTAAGTATCTTGAGAGAAAAGTTGAACATAAGAAGCATCAGTTGTAGTGTGCAAGAGAGACGATTGCGCTGGTATGGACATGTGGTGAGAATGGATGAGGATAGCTGCGTGAAAAAGTGCCACACCCAAGCGGTTGAGGGAACCCATGGAAGAGGCAGGCCTAAGAAGACCTGGGATGAGGTGGTGAAGCACGACCTCCGAACATTAGACCTCACTGAGGCAATGACTTGTGACCATGACCTTTGGAAATATGCTGTGCGTGAGAAGACCCGGCAGGCCAAGTGAGACCAAAATCCAAGGCCTCTGCCAGGGATGTAGCCAGCCCACTTACACGTAACATTCCTTCATCGGACACTAAACTCTGCTTGCGAAGACATGGTGAGGCAAGTGAAATCGGAATCGAACTAAATTTGTAGGAACACTAAACTCTGCTTGCGAAGACCTGTTGGGGCAAGCGAAAGCGAAATCGAGATGGCACATGTACCAGTGTGGCACGTAAATAGCACCAGCGTGATCGTTACCAATGTCGCCTTCCTGGCACTTGTGCCAGTGGCATGTGAAAAGACATTCGAGCAAGATCGTTCGTAGCCTTCCTGGCACGTGAAAAGACATTCGAGCGAGATCATTGCCAGTGCCGATGGACTGGCTCCTGTGCAGGTGGCACATAAAATACACCATTTTGAGTGTGGCTGTCGCCAGTACCGCCTGACTGGCCCTCGTGCCGGTGGCACGTAAAACACCCACTACACTCTCGGAGTGGTTGGCGTTAGGAAGGGCATCCAGCTGTAGAAACTCTGTCAAATCAGATTGGAGCCTGGTGTCGCCTCCTGGTCCACCAGTCCTGTCAAATCGTCCAACCCATGCTAGCATGGAAAGGGGACGTTAAACGATGATGATGATGATATATATAAATCCAAGAAAGTTAGAGGTTGTGAATCCAACCCACTAAAGGATAATATCTATCCAATATACTGCTGGAAGAATACCCAATTATTATTGCACTAGTATTTTTTCATTGCATGGCAATTACATTACCAAGTGTAATAAATGGGTGTGGGTAAAAAGTTATTTTACCATTAATTTATATAGCAATAAGAACATGGAGGGGATTAATAGGTGGTATTCAGCTGTAAGATATTATCCCAATTTTTATTACTATATGTTATATTTTTATAATTACTGATATTTTATATTTTGCATTTTATATATTATATATGTAGGACATAATATGTCATATATGTAAGACATAATATGTCATATATGTAGGACATAATATGTCATATATGTATATGTATTGTTATAATTGTCCTTTTAGTAAATAAATAAATTGGCAAAATATAATGTCTATAAGTGGATGAATACCACCTATTAATCCCCTCCGTTTTCTTATTGCTGTATATATATATAGAATGGGCTTCTTTCAGTTTACATCTACCAAATCCATTCACAAGGCTTTACTTGGCCCAAGGCTATAGTAGTACACACTTGCCCAAGGTGCTACACAATGGAACTGAACCTGGAACGATATTGTTGGGAAGCAAGCTTCTTACCACACAGCCACGCTTACACATATATTTATTAATTTAAGGCAAAAATGGATTTCATTTCCATGACTAGCATACAAAATTACATCAAGAGACCAATTTGAAATCAACTGGAACAAAACCATTGGAATTGAAAAGTGAAAGTGAAACAGAAAAGACCACCCCCAACACCTCCCTCAAAAAGTAAGGTTAGTCATGGTTGGTATGGATTTTTTTCATAGGCGACAAATTACAAGAGCTGGTTATGAAAGTATTTGCAACCTTTTGCTAGAAGTGGGCTGCATGAAATATGGCTCATCACCAGGACGACCACACTATTTAAAATATTGAATGTAATTTTTTATTAGGTGTGCTATTCAGAAGGACCCATGGGCTGCAGTTTGGATATGACTGGAGATGAGCATTGGATGAAATCCCTGGCCAGTATTTGTTCCAAACCACTATACTTTGTGTTCAAATCCAGCTAAGGTCAACTTTACCATTCATTCTTTGGGTGAGAGTCAACAGAAAAAAAGGCAGATTTTTGGTTTAAGCACCCCATATAACCCCTAATAACTTTTTTCAGAAAATTTTCAGAAAATTCTTATGAATTTGTGTTCTACATACAAGAATTCATACAGTTACGCAAAAAGAAAATTTTTAAAAATATTTTTCAGCCCTTTAGCATTCAAACTATTTAACCTGTTTTATGTTGAAACTGACCAGATCTGGACTCTCACCTGAACCCTACAATGTCATTCTAAAACTAAGCAATCACATCATTGACGTCTCTAAACTACAAGATAGTGCATGATTAATTTAAAACAATATTAATAAACATTAGATTTGGTAGAATAACCCAAATAGTAAAGGGTTAAACCTCATCACCATGTATCCTCTATTTCTTGAATTTTTTTTTTTCTAAATCAGTTTAAAATATGGACAGCTCAAATTTTTGCTCAAATCCCAGCAATGGATCACCTTTCGGTGCATCATCATTCCATTAAATGTATTTATGGGGGAAAAAATATTGACAAAACATCAATACATGTCAAAGTGACAAAGAAACCAAGAAGGTATTTGGTGGTTGCGAGATGTACTAAAAACAACAGCTAAATTACCCTTAAATCACACACACTCAAAAATCTTTTTTTTTACATAATCATATAAATTCCTGTGTGTAGAACAAAAATATGCTTAAATTTTCTGAAAATTCCAAACAACAAAAATGTTATGAGAGGTTAAATGGGGTATTCAAACCAGAATTCCACCTGCAAAAATTTTTAAACTTCAAAATGTATTGATCCAGGATTGCAGATAAATGGAATTGTACGTCATGCATTATTTTATTCCAGTTCCTAATGTGGTGAGCTGGCAGGATTGTTCGCTCTCCGAACAAAATGTTTTGCAGCATTTCTTCTGGCTTTATATGTTCAAATGTCACCAAAGTTGACTTGGTTTTTCATCCTTTTGAGATCAATAAGATAAGTACCAGTTAAGCCAGGGTTTCTCAGAGAAGTTTTGTACCAAGGCCACGTCTTCAGTTTGCGAGACACTTTTCCTCCCTTCCATCCCTTCTACCAATCTTGGAAACCTTGTATATAAGAAGTCTGATCACATTTTTTTATCAATGGACCCCTTAATTACTATTTTATTTTAGTAGATGACCTTAGTCATTCAGTATTTAAAAACTAGTTTTAAAGACATGTAGTAACGCCTTGTCTGGTGCGCATGCGTGGTGATTGGACATCCAAGTTTGGCGCCCTTATTCATTCTCTTTTCTGGCTGGCCGGTGAAGAGGTCAGACGTCTAATAGAGCTCTCTCACATGTCAGCAACCAAGAGGCGAAGTACAGACCTATTTCCTCTGTAAATAAATATTGTTGTGTTGATGGATCAGAGTCTGCGTTACGTTGTTTCTACAGATTTAATATAGGAAAGCGGGTGTACACCTAATGGTGTATAACCATTTTCCTATAGACACATCATCATCATCGTTTAACATCCGCTTTCCATGCTAGCATGGGTTGGACGATTTGACTGTAGACTGGTGAAACAGGATGGCAACACCAGCCTCCAATCTGATTTGGCAGAGTTTCTACAGCTGGATGCCCTTCCTAACGCCAACCACTCAGAGTGTCACCCGCACGAAGGCCAGTCAGGCGGTACTGGCAACGGCCACACTCAAAATGGTGTATTTTATGTGCCACCCGCACAGGAGCCAGTCCAGGGGCACTGGCAACGATCTCGCTAAAATTCCTATTTCATTTACAACACATTCCCTTGCATAGGTCGAAATATGTAAGACATCAAAGAAACCAAGCTGTTTCTTATAATACTTACATCGAAAGTAAAAATTTTTTCAGGAACCTTTAAAATACTACCATGGATCCCTAATTTACTATGTGGACCCCACTTTGATTACTATCTTATTCTGGTGGATCCCTACAGCCATTCAATAGATCTCTTCTTTCAAAATTATTATTTCGTTTCTCACACATTCACCTGTGTCGACAGAACTTTGTAAAACACGAGGAAGAAACTTAAATGTTTCTTACGACGAAGATATTTAAAGCAAATTTTTTTCATGGACCCAAAAAATACTACTGTGGGCCCCGGTTGATAAGCACTGATCTAGAGAACTGACTTGAGGTAAAAAAACCCCAGCCAAATGCCAAAACCTATCTCTCCCGCCAAGCAGACCAACACACATTCATGCAGGTTTACACACACTCACACACCTACACACATATAGGATTATAGATTATCTCCCCTTACTTTGAGAGCCTGCCGCCGCAGCAGTGATTGTCTCGCAGCCGCGTCTCCTACCAACGTTCGACTTAACCTGGTACCATCCATGGGAAGACAGTGTGGTCAGTCTGCTAGAAATAGCAGTTAAATTGCATGAACTCACACCCGGCCGTTGCCAACAAAAAAGAAATATAGAAGAAAAGGAAAATGGATGGACTCATATTAATTTTACTTATAATGTAGAAAAAGAAGAAAAAAAAAAAGCACTGAAATACTCAGTTGTTGGAGCGACTTTCATCAGTAGGAACTGACTTGGGGACTACCAATGTCGGATCATTTCTCGCCTGAACCGAGCAGTATTAACATGCATAGGCGCAAATGTGGCTGTGTGGAAAGAAGCTTACTTCCCAATCACAGGGCTCCGAATTCAGTCCCACTGCGTTGTATTTGGGCAAGTGTGTTCTATTGTAGGCTTGGACCGACCAAAGCCTTGTGAGTGGATTTGGTAGACGGAAATTGAAAGAAGACCGTCGTAATCTCTATCGATCTATCTATGCATATATACATACAACTGTGTGTGTGTGTGTCAATCTTTGTGCCTGTAACAACTGATGTTGGTATGTTTACGTCCCTATAACTTGGTGGTTCAGCAAAAGGTTTCCTATAGAATAAGTACTAGGATCGAGTCATTCAACGAAAGATTCTTCACGGTGGTGCCCCAGCATGGCCGCAAGTCTTAGAATTGAAACAAGCGAAAGATAAAAGATACATACACATAGATGTTTAGTGACATACACAAAATATACATACACACACACATAGATGCATATATATATATACACACAAACTATGGAACCACGCCGTCGCTACCTCCGACCTATACAAGATTAAAGATTATCTCCCTTCTTGAGAGTCGACATACCATAACAAGAGTGGGAGGACGAGTGGTGGATGTCGCGCCACTACCCTCAGCCTTTCAGTTGTATCATCATCATCAGCAACAGCAGTTGTGTCAATCCCAGCAGCAGCACAAGTCCACTGCCCGTCTTCGAGCATCATCAAAACAATAAGGACGAAGATGACGGCAGCAGCAGCTTCCCATTACCTTCATCAGCATCATCGTCATTATCAACACCAATAGCATGTGAAGCGCAGGCGCCGCTTCAAACTGTAACAGAAAAGCGGGGTGGGGGGAGAGGAAAAGGAAAATTAGACAATAGAGTGAGAGTAAGGGATGGAGAAAGATAGATAGGAGGGAATGTGTCAGATAGATACATACATAGAAAGAGAATGTTGTGAGTGTGAGAGTGCGTGATAGACAGATAAATTATAGGGAGTGAGGACTAATGTGCGAGACAAAGAGAAGCGGAGGAGAGGAAAGGAAAGAGCGAAAGAAATAGGGAGGGAAAAGACTGAAAGAGATACATAGAAAGAGTGTGTGTGTGTGTGACAACGACAGACAACTATATCAGTAGATGGAAAGTGTGAGTGTGATATTTAGATAAATATACGTATGGTGAGTGAGAGATAAAATAGGAAACAAAGAGAGGGGGAGGAGAGAAAAGGAAATAGTAAAAGTGATTAGAGAGGGAAATAAAGTATAAAGAAGTACAGAGAGGGGCATAGAGAAAGTGATAGATAAGTATATGTATAGTGAGTGAGTGAAAATGTAAGAGAACGAGAGAGGAAAAAAGAAATGGTAAAAGAGATTAGGAAGAGAAAAGGAATAAACCATATATATGAGAGAGTAATACACCAATATCTTTTGATAAAGTAAGAAACGGAGAAAGTGCAGAAGAGAAAAAGAAATGGTGGAAGGGATTAGATGAAAACAGAATCAAAAAGAAATAAATATACATAGAGAGAGGGAGTGATAAATATATGTATATGTATAGTGAGTGAAAAAGTATGAGATAACACATGGGGAGGAGTGAAAAGGAAATGGTAAAAATGATTAAAGAGAGAAATGTAATGAAAAAGAAACATATATACATAGAGAGAATGAATGAGATAAAGAGAGAGAGAGAAGAGACGAAGGCAAGCAGGCAAGCAAGCCAAGCAATCCTCGAGACAAGGAAACTTACACATATATTAACACACACATACATACATAGACAGAGTGAGTGAGAGTGTGAGTGAGTGAATGAGAGAGAGTGAGTGTAGCGTGAGAGAGAGTGAGAGCCAAGGTGCAAGAGGGAACCGAGTTAATTGGGTGAAAGATAAGGAAAGAAACCCAGTTCCCTGCTCTCCTTTGAAAATAAGGGACCAGGGGCCTTCTTACAAATGGAACTTCCGAATATGGGGGACAGAGTGTTTGCAGCAGAATGTATCCAGAAACGACGTATTCGTAAGGTAGGTGGTAGTAGTAGTAGTAGATATAAGATAGCCATGGTGTTTCCCTGTAATTCATGTCTGCACTCTTAGCTGCTACATTACTGTGAGTGTGAGTGTAGGTGTGAATGTGTATGTATGTCTATGTTAATGCATGAACCTATATGTATGAGTGTTTATGTATATTTATTATAACTCTGCGCGCATATACATACATATATATAATGTATGTATACGTGTGTGCATATAATGATTTGTGTATAAACATTAATATATTCATGTATGGCTAACCATGTGTATATACATAAATTTTTGTACACCTCATGTGTTAATTTTGTGTATACACATGCGTCTCTTTATATTTATACATACACACACGTATGTATAAAATGGATGGGTATATATATGCTATATGGCATATATGTATAGATATATGTATATATATATATATATATATATATATATATATATATATATACACTGTGGAAGATGTATGTAAAATGTAGATAGTATAAAAATATAACTATATGTAAATGTGAATACGTATATATGTATATAAATACAAATTTGTCTATTTCTATGTATGCATGTATTTAGAAATATATATTTATAAAAGCTTGTGTGTATATATATATTTATATATATATATGTGTGTGTATTTGCATGTATAAATCATAATTGTTTTATTATTAAGTCATGTATATAAACAGTGGAACATAAAATTGAGGAATAAAAATACTTTTTATGAGGCTTCCTTTTTTTTTTTATTTATGTGGAGAGAGTTGATAGTGACCTCGTAGTGTCGGCTTACTTGCCATCACTTCGAAATCACAAAACCTTTTCCTTGTAAAATTGTGTATTTATATGTGCGTGTGAGTGTGTTTAAAATTACTTGTTTGACTACATATATGTGTGTAAATATATATATATATATTTACATATATGTAAATGTCTGTATATGCATTTTTATTTATGCATGTTTATAATTTTTTTTATATAGTGGTGTGTGTATGTATATATCTATGTATGCGTTTACATATATATATATATATATAAGCATGTAAATATATATGTTTATTAATATACGTGTGTACACACACACATATTTACACACAATGTGTATGTTATTATACACATATGTGTGTCCATGTATGTTTGTGTGTGTCTTATATATATATATATATATATATATATATATATATATATTTATATATATATAAGGGTAGGTATATATGTGTCTAATAAATCTGTTTAGAAATTCTACTTCAACAAATTCTGTCTGACCCATGGAGGAATAGAAAAGTGAACGTTAAAACAATAATGATGATGTTTATAAACTATTTCATGCTTATATATATATATATATATATATATATATATATATATAAAGCACTTTCACACCTTCCCTTGATTTTATACTCTTTCTCCCTCTCTCTATCTCTCGTTTGTTTACTTCCTTTGATATAATCTATCATATGTCTTCCTCTTACTCCTTCATATTATACTTCCTCTCTATCTATCTTCGGCTCTCTTTCCCTCTATCTGTATACACGTCTACCTCCCGCCACTACTCACTCATTTTTCATTCCTCTGTCGATATTTTCAATTGGACACAACATCCTCCTCCTTCCCCTCCCACACTTTGCATGTATGTATCTGCATATGTATGATGTTTTTTTTTATCTTCTATTTTTACTTTTTTCTGTCTTTAGACTGCGGCCATGCTGGGGTGCCGCATTGAGGAATCTTTAGTGAAATGAATCGACCTCAATCCTTTTTTTTTAAAGCCTGATACTTATTCTATAGTTTTTTTTTTTGTTGTTTTTACCAAACGGCTAAGTTATGGGAATGTAAATACATCAACATAGTTGTCAAGCAAGGATGGGAGATAAACACAGGCATATGCACAGGTATATATATATATATATATATATATATATATATCATCAACATCATTTAACGTCCGTTGTCCATGCTGGCATGGGTTGGACGGTTTGACTTAGCTGGCACACTGGAAGGCTGCACCAGGATCCAGTCTGATTTGGCATGGTTTTTTATGGCTGAATTCCCTTCCTAACGCCAACCACTCCAAGAGTGTAATGAGTGCTTTTACGTGCCACTGGCATGGGTGCCATTTGCGCAATGCCGGTATCTGCCACAACTGCGATTTTGCTCAGCTTGATGGGTCTTCTCAAGCCAAAGGTCTTGGTCACTGCCTCCATGAGGCCCAACATTCAAAAGGAGCTCAGTCACTTTGCCTCCATGTGGCCTAATGCTTGAAAGGAACTCAGCCATCCTACCTCCATGAGGCCCATTCGAAAGGAACTCGGTCATCTCACCTCCGTGAGGCCTGCTCAAAAGGAACTCAGCCACCTCGCCTCTGCGAGGCCCAACACTCGAAAGGTACTCAGTGACTTTGCCTCTATGAGGCCCACCACTTGAAAAAAAAACTCAGTCACACACACACACACACATTTATATATACAATGGTCTTCTTTCAGTTTCTGTCTACCAAATCCACTCACAAGGCTTTGGTTAGCCTGAAGCTATAGTAGAAGACACTTGTCCAAGGTGTCAAGCTTTAGGACAGAACCTGGAACCATGTGGTTGGAAAGCAAACTTCTGACCACACAGTCATTCCTGTGGCCATGCTGGAGCACTGCATTGAGTGAATTGGTCACTTATTCTTTATTTTCTTTAAGCGTTCTACCTATTTTATTGGTCTCTTTGCTGAACAGCTAAGTTATGTGGACATAAACACAACACTGGTTATCAAGCAGCAGTGGGGGGACAGATACATGCACATGCATGCACTTCTTGATGCAACTGTCTTCATATTCATTACATGACTGTACCAGCACAGTCTTCTCTCTTGCACACTACATCTGATGCCTCTTATACACTCTGTTGTATATGTACACTTACATTTCCCATCCAGCAAAGCATATTAGCTTAGCTTCTTTCAAGCCTTTGCCTATCCTCAGTAGTCACAGTCCGTCACACTGCCATGTAGCATAGCTGTTCGTACACAGGCATCATACAGTCTGCCTTTCACTGAAGGAGAGACCCTTCATTACTACTAGAGGTAGTAGCTCTCTGAACTTTGCTTATTCTTGCAGCTATGCTTTCGGAACAACCTCCACCACTGCTAACTTGGTCACCTAAGTAGCGGAAACTGTCTACTACTTGTAAGGATCCCTCCTGACATTTGAGGGAGTCTGTACATTCCTGGTGTTTAAAGTACCTGCACATCTCCCACATGTAAAGACTACTTTCCCTATTAGTCTTCCAGTGATACTGCTGCACCTCTTATGTGTCCATAGCTTGCACTGGGTACACCATATGGTGTTTCTCCTGACACCTTTTCTATATATCGAACAGGGCCATTTCCCTGAAGGGATCTGTGGTTTGTCTGTTTTCCTACTTATCAGGACTTTGGTCTTTGCTAAATTAACTCTAAGGCCCTTTGATTCCAGTCCTTGCTTCCATACCTGAAATCTCTTCTCTAGTTCTAATAGTGATTCAGCAATAAGAACATGGTCAACAGCATAGAGGAGCTCTCAAGGGCAGCCAGTCTCAGTTCCAGCTTGGAGGACTACAATAAACAAGAGGGGGCTAAAAACGGATCCTTGGAGGACTACTTGCTATACTCATTAGCAGCTCTCATCTTACTAACAGCTTTTACAGCTCTCACCAACCACTCATCTATTTATAACATTGTCCATCATATAAGGGAGTGTAGGACTCTGTGAAAGGCTTTCTCCATGTCAACAAAAGCCAGATACAAATGTTCAATACAGATGTTTATTTTTGGCCAAGTGCTTCTAATGTTATATTTATATATACATTATCGACCGACCATACTCAGTGTATGTGTTTTGCTGGTTTGCTGTGGTACAATTCTTTGGGGACGACTCTCTCCCAGCCCTTGGCATTAAAACACTTGAAAGTCATAGACAGACTAGCTATCTCACCTCCAGTCCCATTCAGGAGTGATGAATACCAATATTTTGCCATTTTTGTGGCTTTCCAACATCACATACCTGAATTGAACCAGGGCTGAACTGAATCACCAGTCTATGACTAGATACAAATTTGCTGGTATGCCCCAATGATGCCTGTGTCAAATTGAATTCAATTTATGCGTTTTGCTTGTTCTACTAGTTCACTGCATTACAATGCTCTGGGGATGACTTCCCCATAGCACTGGCAAACAGACAAAATGCATACATTGAATATGTGCAATTGATAATATTTACAACACTAGAGATTGGCGCTTCTTTACACTGCTGTTCTCATGCATACACATAACATGGCCATACCAGCGCAGTCTTCTCTCTTGCACATCACATCTGATGCCTCTGATGTCTAGTTTTTCTCTCAAGATGTTTATACTCTGTTGTACATGTACACTGATATTGCACATCCAGCAAAACATTCTAGCTACTTTTCTTTCAAGACTTCACATGTCTTCGTAATTCAGGGGTTCTTAACCATTTTTTTTAATTTATGGACGCCTTGGATTACTATTTTTATTCTGGTGGACCCCTATAGCCATTCAATGTTTAAAAAACTAGTTTTATAGAAACTTCTTTCAAAATTATTATTTTGTTTTTCCCAAATTAACTTGTGTAGGTTGAACTATGTAAAATGCTAGAGAAAGAAATCAAGCTGTTTCTTGCAATAAATACATCAGAAGCCCTTAAAATACTATTGTGGATCCCTAATTTACCTTTTTGTTGCATGAAACCCCCAAAATCTTATATGGACCCTGGTTAAGAACCCATGTCATAATTGAAAGTATGTATAGATTGTTAGAGGTGATGTACAGATTTTATATATTAAAGAAAAGGAGATAGGGTTTGGATGAAAACTATTAATTTAGTGCTTTTGTTTCTTTGGAGAGATTCAGTGCTCATGATGAATTCCTCAAAATACACCATTTTGAGCATGGCTGTTGCCAGTACCGCCTGACTGGCCTTCGTGCGAGTGACACGTAAAAGCACCCACTACACTCTCTGAGTGGTTGGCGTTAGGAAGGGCATCCAGCTGTAGAAACTCTGCCAAATCAGATTGGAGCCTGGTGTAGCCATCTGGTTTCACCAGTCCTCAGTCAAATCGTCCAACCCATGCTAGCATGGAAAGCGGACGTTAAACGACGACGATGATGATGATGATGATGAAAGCACTAAATCTCATCCAAATGATGACTACCTCCTTTTATTTGATATATCTATATGTATATTAAAGATTTTTCATCTTGTTGAACCATTAATCCCTACACATTTTTTCTCTGTTTTTTTTTTTTCAATCTCTCTCTCCATTTTTTTCCTCTCAATCTTTTTTGTTGCAGAGCATAGACTCAAAATGTCAAAGACTTTTGAGCATCAGACTAATACACTTATTTGTTGTTCTTCCACCTATCTTCGTCTTCTCTTTTCTGTAAATTCAAACTATATATATATATTTTTTTTTTTCACAGTACTTTTTCCTGGTAAATACTGGGTATGAAGTTACCTGATTTCCAATTCATGCATGTGACACCATTCATCAACTATTGTATTCTACCTATGTTTTTTTTAGGTGTGTGTGTGTGTATAGATAGATAAGATCGAGGGATCCCTGTAGTTCAAGAATAAGGATTCAGTTCATTTAACTAAATTATCTCCTCCTGAATTAACATGTAAATAGCTGAACCTTCTACTTCACTGGCACATGTATCCTTAACATAATTCCTCTGCAGAACCATCGTGATGCAGTGTTTTTGAACTACAGGTACAGCCTATCGGATAGGAGCTTCTATTCAGTTTTTATTCATCTAATTCCATTCAAAGGTTTGGGTTGACTATTGCTTCAGAAAGTGACATTTTCTCACACAGTGTATTGTTTGAACTTGGACATTGTTATTATCATTTAATATCCATTTTCCATGCTGAGGAGCTGGTAAGGTGAAGGGCTTCGCCACATTCCATGGTCTGTATTAACTTGGCTTCTACAGTTGGATGCCCTTCTTAATGCCAAATGCTTTATTGAGTGTACAGGGTGCCTTTTATGTTCTACCATCACCAGTGATTTTTACATAGCACCAGCACCATTGATTTTTTATGTGGTTTTAGAACAAAGCATCAGTTGTTGTTGTTGTTGGCACTCCGTCGCTTATGACGTCGAGGGTTCCAGTTGATCCGATCAACGGAACAGCCTGCTCGTGAAATTAATGTGCAAATGGCTGAGCATTCCACAGACACGTGTACCCGTAACGTAGTTCTCGGAGATATTCAGCGTGACACTGTGTGACAAGGCTGACCCTTTGAAATACAGGCACAACAGAAACAGGAAGTAAGAATAAGAGAAATTTGTGGTGAAAGCGTACAACAGGGTTCGCCACCATTCCCTGCCGGAGCCTAGTGGAGATTTAGGTGTTTTCGCTCAATAAACACACACAACGCCCGGACTGGGAATCAAAACCACGATCCTATGACCGCGAGTCCGCTGCCCTAACCACTGGGCCATTGAGCCTCCACTGAGTACAGAGTAGTAATAAGAAATTAAAATTCCAAGGGAAGAATAAATTGTTATGAGCTTCATTAGCTTACAGCTGTTTTTGCTATAATATAAAAAATAGAAGTTGAAAATGCACTTGAATTCATTTAGACTTTTTATTTTTAAATTTTTAAAGGACTTAGCCGGTTTCACAAATTTCACTGATTTTCAATAGTTAAGATAGAAAGATGAGTATCTATGTTGCAACTATGAGGTATCAAAAAGGTGCCAACAGATGGTAGCACACAGTTGTGTGTGCAGTGAAAGCAGTGACCTTCATGAGGCAGTGTGTTGAGTTGCATTGCTATGTTTATTTCGTACATTGTGAAATTTGTGTTTTTGTGATCACATGTATGCTGTACGATTTTTGTCATGGACAGGAACAAAGAGTCAATACTCTCTTTACTCTTTTACTTGTTTCAGTCATTTGACTGCGGCCATGCTGGAGCACCGCCTTTAGTCGAGCAAATCGACCCCAGGACTTATTCTTTGGAAACCTAGTACTTATTCTATTGGTCTCTTTTGCCAAATCGCTAAGTTACGGGGACGTAAACACACCAGCATTGGTTGTCAAGCGATGTTGGGGTGACAAACACAGACACACAAACATACATATATATATATATATATATATACGACGGGCTTCTTTCAGTTTCCGTCTACCAAATCTACTCACATGGCTTTGGTCGGCCTGAGGCTATAGTAGAAGACACTTGCCCAATGTGCCACGCAGTGGGACTGAACCCAGAACCATGTGGTTGGTAAGCAAGCTACTTTCCACACAGCCATTCTTGCGTCTATGTGAAATTTTTGTTAAATTTGAAAAGTCTGCTACAGAGACATCGACCATGCTTTGGTAAGCTTACAGTGACACGAAGAAATGGCTCGTTTTGAGTGGTACAGATGCCTCAAAAGCAGAGGAACATCCCTGAAAGACCTGCCACAAGCATCACCCCCAGAAATGTGGTACTGTGCATTGAGAATTTGTCCCTCTGGGTTAGACTGTCAGTCAAGAGTTCTACTGCAACGTTTTGAAGTGTTTGAGGGAGGAGACTCAGCGAAAGCGATCAGATTTGTGGAGTTAGGGTTAGGGTTAGGGTCATGGATTCTTCATGACAGCTTGTCACCAAGCTCTCTTCACTTGTGAGTTTCTCACCAAAAACAGCATGGTATCACTTCCACACCCACCCTATTTACCAGATTTTGCACCTGCAGACTTCCATCTTTTCTCCAAGATGAAAGTGCAGCTCAAAGGTCACTGTTTTAACACTGTTGTCGAGATCCAGAGCAAATCGCAGAAGATCCTTGACTCGCTTGTGGAAAACAACTTCCCGACTGGATTCCAAAAGTGGCAGGAACACTGGAACCGGTGTATTGCTGCACAAGGTGACTATTTCGAAGAAGATGATGTTGAAACTTAGGTAAATAAGAGAAATCTATGAAACCAGTTAAGTCTTCAAAAATTTTTAAATAAAAAAACCCAAAGAAATCCCAGTGCATTTTCAACTTATATATATAAATAAATATATATATATATATATATAAGTTCAAAAAAAGACAAAAAACAATAACAAAAAACAACGTGAGGACGTGATACGGGTAGTGTTAATAGACGCTCGGGAAAGGAAAGAGATATATATATTTTGTTTATATTTAAATTTTAAATATTTCATAATTTTTATTTATTGTTTCCAGGGTAAAGTGGAATATTACGTTAAATGGAAAGGATGGTCACCAAAGTAAGTATGCGCATTTCTGATTCTTTTGTTGAGACTGCAATTTGCAGGTCCCCTGTTCAAATCTTACCTGAATCAACTTTATTTAATGTCTCTGTGGGCTCAATGTGCCAAGTTTGACTCAGTCAACTGTAACTCCTTATTTCCCTATAAATTTGTGGCTGTTCTCACGCTGGGCAAAATGCTTAGTGGTATTTCGTCTACTGCTAAGTCCTGAGTTCAGATTCTGCCAAGGTCAACTTTTCCTTTCATCCTTTCAGGGTTGATGAAACAAGTACCAGTTACATACTGGGTCGATGTAATCGACTAGCCCCCTTCCCCCCAAAAATTGTACCTAGAGTAGAAATAATTATTATTAGTAAGGTGGCGAGCTGGCTGAATCGTTAGCACACGGATAAAATGCTTAGTGGTATTTCACCCGTTGCTACATTCTGCGTTCAAATTCCGACAAGGTTGACTTTGCCTTTCATCCTTTCGGAGGTCGATAAATTAAGTACCAGTGAAGCACTGGAGTCAATGTAATTAACTTAATCCCTTCCTCCAAATTTAAGACCTTGTGCTTCCAATTATTATTATTATTATTATTATTATTATTATTCTTATTATTATTATTATTAATAATAATAAGGCACTGAGCTGGCAGAATTGTTAGCACAACAGGCAAAATTTTGTCTATTTTTACATTCTGAGTTCAAATTCCACCGAGGTTGACTTTGCCTTTCAACCTTTTGGGGTCAATAAATGAAGTACCAGTCAAACACTGGGGTCAATGTAATCGACTAGTCCACTCCCCCAAGATTTCAGGCCTTGTGCCTATAGTAGAAAGAATTATTATTATTATTATTATTATTATTCCGCCAAGGTTGACTTTACCTTTCATCCTTTCAGGGTCGATAAATTAAGTACCAATGAAACTCTGGGGTCAATGTAATTGACTAACCCCCTCCCCACAAATTTGAGGCCTTGTGCCTCCAGTAGAAAGGATTATTATTATTATTATTATTATTATTATTATTCCGCCAAGGTTGACTTTACCTTTCATCCTTTCAGGGTCGATAAATTAAGTACCAATGAAACTCTGGGGTCAATGTAATTGACTAACCCCCTCCCCACAAATTTGAGGCCTTGTGCCTCCAGTAGAAAGGATTATTATTATTATTATTATTATTATTATTCCGCCAAGGTTGACTTTACCTTTCATCCTTTCAGGGTCGATAAATTAAGTACCAATGAAACTCTGGGGTCAATGTAATTGACTAACCCCCTCCCCACAAATTTGAGGCCTTGTGCCTCCAGTAGAAAGGATTATTATTATTATTATTATTATTATTATTATTCCGCCAAGGTTGACTTTACCTTTCATCCTTTCAGGGTCGATAAATTAAGTACCAATGAAACTCTGGGGTCAATGTAATTGACTAACCCCCTCCCCACAAATTTGAGGCCTTGTGCCTCCAGTAGAAAGGATTATTATTATTATTATTATTATTATTATTATTCCGCCAAGGTTGACTTTACCTTTCAGGGTCGATAAATTAAGTACCAATGAAACTCTGGGGTCAATGTAATTGACTAACCCCCTCCCCACAAATTTGAGGCCTTGTGCCTCCAGTAGAAAGGATTATTATTATTATTACCATCAGTGACCTCACTAGTGAAGGTGGCAAGTAAAAGCACTCAATACGCACTGTAAGTGGTCGGCACGAGGAAGGGTTCCTAACTATAGAAACCATGCCAAAGCAGACACTGAAATATAATGTCAGCCTTCGCTCCATCAGATCCTTGTCAAGCTGTCCAACCCATGCCAGCATGGAACATGGTCATTAAGTGATAATCATGACATTATCACGAAGAGAAATTCCACACTCTGGGTGTCCTTCTTCTAGTTTATATAATATATAGGTTCAGGCATGGCTGTGTAGTAAGAAGTTTGCTTCCCAATCATGTGGGTCTGGGTTCAGTCCCACTGTGTGGTACCTTGGTCTTCTGCTATAGCCCCAGGCTAACCAAAGCCTTGTGAGTGGATTCAGTAAACATAAACTGAAAGAAGCCAGTTGTATACGTGTGTGTGTCTGCATTTGTCTCCCCCACCACTTGCCAACTGGTGTTGGTGTGTATATGTCCTCGTGACTTTGTGGTTTGGCAAAAGAGAATGATAGAATAAGTACCAGGCTTAAAAATAAGTTCTCGATTCGTTCGACTAAAAATTCTTTAAGTCAGTGCCCCAGCATGGCCACAGTATAATGACTGAAACAAGTAAACGATAAAAAAAGAGAGGTGCAGGAATGGCTGTGTGGTAAGTAGCTTGCTTACCAACCACATAGTTCCGGGTTCAGTCCCACTGTGTGGCACCTTGGGCAAGTGTCCTCTACTATAGCCTCGGGCCAACCAAAGCCTTGTGAGTGGATTTGGTAGACGGAAACTGAAAGAAGCCTGTCGTATATATGTATATATATATATATATATATATATATATATATATATATATATATATATATATATGTGTGTGTCTGTGTTTGTCCAACACCATCGCTTGACAACCGATGCTGGTGTGTTTATGTCCCCGTAACTTAGCGGTTCGGCAAAAAGAGACCGATAGAATAAGTATTAGGCTTACAAAGAATAAGTCCTGGGGTCGATTAACCCGACTAAAGGCAGTGCTCCAGCATGACCGCAGTCAAATGACTGAAACAAGTAAAGAGTAGATGTATGTGTTTGTATGCAAGTGTTACTTAGGTGCAAGTGTGGGTATGGCGTTCCCTTTGTTACCCCATGGTCTTGAGTTCCATTTCAGTGAGTGGAACCATGAGGAAGTGTTTTCTTGTTTACTTTTCTGATCGTGGGCCTGTTAATACCCCATGAGTGAAATTGATTGACATAAAATGTGTAGAAGCCCGCCATATGCTTGTGTGCATGCTTTTGCATTGGTTCACAATCATAAGATTGTCAGTTCAATACCCAGCGACGTGTTGTGTCCTTGAGCAAGACACTTTGTTACACATTGCTCGAGTCCACTCAGCTTGCAAAAATGAGTTGTACCTGTAATTCAAAGAGCCAGCCTTGTCACGCTCTGTGGAGCACTCAGCCACTTGCATGTTAATTTCATGAGCAGGCTGTTCTGTTGATCGGATCAACTGGAATCTTCATCATTGTCACCAACAGTGCCGGACTGCCATATATAGGTGTGTGGTTTAGTGGTTAGGGCATTCGGCTCACAATTGTAAGGTTGTGGGTTCAATTCCTGAGTTGTGTCTGTAATTCAAAGGCCCAACCTTGTCACGTTATGTATCAAGCTAAATCTTCCCCTAAGAACTACATTAAGGGTACACGTGTCTGTGGTGTACTCAGCCACTTACACGTTAATTTCATGAGCAGGCTGTTCCATTGATTGGATCAGCTGGAACCCTCGTCACCATAACTAACTGAATGCCATGGAACACATGGACCAGGCTGCGTGTTGTGTTCTTGAGCAAGACACTTCATTTCATGTTGCTTCAGTTCACTCAGCTGTAGAAATGAGTTGTGACATCACTGGTGCCAAGCTGTATCGGCCCCTTTGCCTTTCCCTTGGATAACATCAGAGACGTGCAAAAGGGAGGCTGGTATGCATGGGCGAGTGCTGGTCTTCTATAAACAACCTTGCCTGGACTTATGTGTCAGAGGAGAACTTCCTAGGTGCAGTCCCATGGTCAGTCATGACTGAAGGGGGTCTTTACCCTTTTAAATATGTATGTGTGTGTGTGTATACATTCTTTTATTCTTTTACTTGTTTCAGTCAATTGACTGCGGCCATGCTGGAGCACCGCTTTTAGTCGAGCAAATCGACCCCAGGACTTATTCTTTGTAAGCCTAATACTTATTCTGTCAATCTCTTTTGCTGAGCCGCTAAGTTACGGGGATGTAAATACACCTAACATCGGGTGCCAAGCGATGGTGAGGTGGTGGGGACAAACACACATATACTTATATATATATGTATATGTACATATATGACGGGCTTCTTTCAGTTTCCATCTACCAAATCCACTCACAAGGCTTTGGTTGGCTCGAGGCTATAGTAGAAGACACTTGCCCAAGGTGCCACACAGTAGGACTGAACCCGGAACCATTTGGTTAGGAAGCAAGGGGATGTAAACACACCAGCATCGGTTGTCAAGTGATGTTGGGTGGACAAACACAGACACAGAAACATATATATATATACACACACATACGATGGGCTTCTTTCAGTTTCCGTCTACCAAATCCACTCACAAGGCTTTGGTTGGTCCGAGGCTATAGTAGAAGACACTTACCCAAGGTGCCACACAGTGGGACTGAACCCGGAACCATGTGGCTGGTAAGCAAGCTACTTACCACACAGCCACTCCTGTGCCTGTGTATATAATTTGTGTTTAGTCCTACTGGGTTTCTAGCAATCCTCCTTGCTAGGTAAGCCAAGTGTGGGTGCCAGTTTAGTCACTGGCAACCTAAGCAACAAGTTGTTTTGGATTCCATTTTACCAATAGCATCCATGACAGACTTCACTATTGATCTGACACAGTGGAATACGTCAGTCTGGACATTCACTCTGTTTCTGTACTCTCACAAATATTGTATACTCCTGACATGCAGTACTCATTTGTACATGGTGTAATGTGATGGTCTGTACTTCCTTTCCATCTTGTTTATTGGCGTCATTGCAGTCCAGTCTGCTAAAATCAGCTCTAATTAGGCCACCCACTAGGTAGGAGCACTTCGTCAGCTCTGATGACGAGGGTCCCAGCTGATACAATCAATGGAACAGCTTGCTCGTGAAATTAACGTGCAAGTGGCTGAGCACTCCACAGACACATGTACCCTTAACATAGTTCTTAAGGAGATTCAGCATGACATATAGTGTGACAAGGCTTGCCCTTTAAAATACTCTGAAGGAAATAGTAGTAATTTCTTTTGATTTCTAGATAGAAGCAAGTAGGAAATAACACTGACTGACCAAAGACAACAAGCAAATCTGTGGTGTTGAGCAGGATATTTGCTATAACGATATTTCTGCTTCAGCAACCCAGCACTTGTTTACTTGTTTACTTGTCAGTTGCTTGACTTTAACCACTTGAGTATGTCCCTTAGTGGCTGACAATATGTACATCCTTGATCATGGTCAAGAGTAGTGGGAGAGCATCATGATCATATGTTAAGAGGGATTCTTTGAGGTTTGAATAAATATCACAACACAAGTAAAGTTTGAAGGAAGTTTGAAGCCATTTTTCATACGACAAAAGTCATATTACACAGTGTAATATAATTATATAGCTATAGCCTTTAAGCCAAAACTTAACTATGTTAAAAACTGGTGATGCATATTGGTTATTTATGGTGTCTAATTTAATTCTCTGTAAGCAACATATATTTTCGCTTGTGATTATGTCTTTTTATCCATGCTAGCATAGGTTAGTGGAGGCGCAATGGCCCAGTGGTTAGGGCAGCAGACTCGCAGTCATAGGATCACGGTTTCGATTCCCAGACCGGGCTTTGTGAGTGTTTATTGAGCAAAAACACCTAAAAGCTCCACGAGGCTCCGGCAGGAGATGGTGGCGAACCCTGCTGTACTCTTTCACCACAACTTTCTCTCACTCTTCCTTCCTGTTTCTGTTGTACCTGTATTTCAAAGGGCCAGTCTTGTCACACTGTGTCACGCTGAATATCTCCGAGAACTACGTTAAGGGTACACGTGTCTGTGGAGTGCTCAGCCACTTGCACGTTGATTTCATGAGCAGGCTGTTCTGTTGATTGGATCAACAGAAATCCTCGACGTTGTAAGCAACGGAGTGCCAACAACAACAACAGCATAGGTTAGATCAGTGTTTTCCAACTATTTTTTTTTTCACCTATGATTATTATTTGGGCTCAGTGGTTAGAGCATTGGGCTTTGCAATCATGAGGTTGTGAGTTTGATTCCCAGACCAGGTTGTGTGTTATGTTCTTGAGCAAGACACTTTATTTCATGTTATTCCAGTTCACTCAGCTGTAGAAATGAGTTGCGATGTCACTGGTACCAAGCTGTATCGGCCCCTTTGCATTTACCTTGGATAACATCAGTGGTGTGGAGAGGGGAGACTGGTATGATGGGCAACTGCTGGTCTTCCATAAACAACATTGCCCGAACTTGTGCATCAGAGGGTAACTTTCTGGGTGCAATCCCATAGTCATTCATGACCAAAGGGGTACTTTACCCTCTACCCCATGTATTAGGTTGTTTCACATGAAATGGTGCATTTTTAATTACTTGTTATTTCAGTCATCTAAAAACTGTATTATGTATACCCTTGCATTTAATCTTGAATCTTTTTCTTTCCCAAAAATATTGGTTTACAAAATTCGTACCCACAGACCTTATGATAATGATAACAACCAAACTATGTTGAGTGATTTTCTCATATGAGTACAAACTGGGTCACTCTGCTGCAGAAGCTCTACAGAATATCAAGCAGGCTTTTGGTAACGGTTTTGTTGACATCAGAACTGTTCAGAGATGGTTCCAAAGCTCTCGTTCAGGAGAGGATAGCCTTGAAAATAAACCAAGGGGTAGGCCAAAATCAGTTATTTGGCATGATTGATTAACTGCTTTGGTTGAACAAAGTCCAAGAACAAAGATTCAAAGACTTTCATCATAGCTCCAAACATCTTGCACAACTGTTTTTGGACACCTGTAAAAAAACTGGAAAAGTCAAGAAGACGGATAAGTTTGTTCCACATCAACTGAACGAGATTAAAAAAAACAGACGCCTTGAAGTGTGCTCCTTATTGGTTTCTCGACTGGAAGAAGACCATTTTTGGATCAAATCATTACTTGTGATTAGAAATGGATGCTCTTTGACAACTGCAGGAGAACAGGACAGTGATTAGATGCAGGAGAGTCACCTAAACACTACCCAAACGCACCACTGCACCCTAAAAAGTTAGTGGTCTGTGAAGGGAGTTATTCATTATTCATTTTTGCAACAAGTTAAAACTGTAACAGTAACATTGTATTGCCAGGAAATTGATTGTATGCAAGAGAATTTGAAAAAGAAGCAACCCAGACTAGTGAATAGAGATGGCCCAATTTTGCTCCACGACAATGCGTGTCCTCACACTCCTCAAGCTACGGTCCAAAAGTTGCAAAGCCTAAATTATGAGATTTTGCAACATCCTCCCTATTCCCCTGATATCTCTGTTACTAATCATCACTTATTTAAGCATTTTGAGCTTTTCATAAGCAATAAAACATTCTAAAGTAGAGAAGAGGTAATTGAAGCATTCGGACAGTTTATCACAGCAAAAGACGAATTTTCTTTTTAAGATGGAATATATGACACAGAGAAACGTTGGGTAAACTTCATAAATGAACAAGGATCATACTTTGATCAAATAAATCAGTTCTCTAACACTTCTGAAACATTTTATTGTTACCTTTCAAATACGACATTTCATGTGAAACAACCTAATACATTTAAGGGCATGGAGAGGGAAGTCTAGTATGCATGGACAACTTTCTGGGTGCAATCTCATGGTCATTCATGACCGAAGGGGGTCTTTACCCTTTACCCTTTTACTCAGGGGGACCCCCATAGCCATTCAGTGTCTAAAAACTTTTTGAAATTCTTATTTCATTTATCGCACATTCCTTTGTGTAGGTTGAACTCTATAAGACATTAAAGCAAGAAACCTATCTGTTTCTTGCAATAAATCCTGCTAAAGCTAAGTATTTTTATGCCCCTTTAAAATACTACCATATGCTATTTTGCTTGCTTGGACGCCCTTTGTTTACTATTTTATTCTGGTGGACCCCCGTAGCTATTTGATGTTTAAAAACTAATTTTGCAGATACTTTCAAAATTTGTAGTTTGTTACTCATTCGAACTATTTGTATAGCTTGAACTATACTCTTTTACTTGCTTCAGTCATTTGACTGCGGCCATGCTGGAGCACCACCTTTAGTCGAGAAAATCGACTCCAGGTCTTATTCTTTGTAAGCCTAGTACTTATTCTATTGGTCGCTTTTGCCGAACCGCTAAGTTACGGGGGCGTAAACATACCAGCATCGGTTGTCAAGCGATGGTGGGGGGACAAACCCAGACACACAAACATACATACATACATATATATATATATATATGTGCCAGAAGGGAGGCTAGGCGACAGGTTTATTTAGCCAGAGGGGAAGCAGATAAGGAAAGATTTGCCAATGTTCTGCGCCGTGAGGACCAAAGATTCGAGGTATTTCGTGTTGCAAGACAGTGTAGGAGAGAGAATAGTGATGTTGTAGGAGAGAAATGTGTTCGCATGGATGATGGTACGCTTGCATTAAATGAGGATGCAAAGAAAGAGGTCTGGAGATGCCACTACGATAGATTGCTTAATAAAGAGAATGAATGGGAGAAAGAGAGCCTGCCGTATGTCGACCCAATAGAGGGACCAGCTATCCGAGTTGATAGTACCAGGGTAGATAAAGCAATTAAGAGTATGAAGACCGGGAAAGCCCCCGGCCCATCAGGAATCACTGCAGAGATGCTCAAAATATCTGGCAGTGTTGGCTATAGCCTAGTCACCCGTATTACGAACCAGGTGATACACGAAGGAGTCATACCCAATGACTGGTGTAGCAGCATCATAGTCAACTGCTACAAAGGTAAAGGTGACGCTTTAGATACAAATAATTACAGAGGCATCAAGCTGTTAGATCAGGTTATGAAAGTTACAGAGAGGGTCATAGCCTAACTAATTAGGGAGTGAATCAATTTAGATGAGATGCAGTTTGGGTTCGTGCCAGGTAAAAGCACTACTGATGCCTTATTTCTAGTGAGACAGTTGCAGGAGAAATACCTAGCTAAGGATAAACCTCTGTACCTGGCTTTCGTTGACATGGAGAAAGCCTTTGACAGGGTCCCCCGATCCCTTATCTGGTGGTCAATGAGGAAACTTGGGATAGAAGAATGGTTAGTGAGAGCTGTGCGAGCCATGTACAGAGATGCTGCCAGTAAGGTGAGGGTTGGAAATGAGTACAGCAATGAATTCCGGGTAGAGGTAGGGGTCCACCAAGGTTCCGTCCTCAGCCCCCTCTTATTTATCATAGTCCTCCAGGCAATCACAGAGGAGTTCAAGACAGGTTGCCCCTGGGAGCTCCTCTATGCTGATGACCTTGCCCTAATTGCGGAGTCACTATCAGAACTAGAGGAGAAGTTTCAGGTGTGGAAGCAAGGTCTAGAACTGAAGGGCCTTAGAGTCAACCTAGCTAAAACCAAAATCCTAATAAGTAGGAAGGTAGATAAAACACAAACCCCTTCAGGTAGATGGCCCTGCTCAGTATGTAGAAAAGGAGTAGGTAGTAACTCTATAAGATGTACCCGGTGCAAGCTATGGACACATAAGAGGTGCAGCAACATCAAAGGCAGGTTAACTAGCAAGTTAGTTTTTGTTTGTGGCAGATGTTCAGGTGCAATAAAGACTGTAAACAAACAGGAAACAACTTCTATCTCATTCCAGGGTGAAAAACTAGAGGTAGTCGATAGCTTCCGCTATCTGGGCGACCAAGTTAGTAGTGGGGGTGGGTGCGCTGAAAGTGTAGCTGCTAGAATAAGAATAGCCTGGGCAAAGTTTAGAGAGCTCTTACCCCTGCTGGCGACAAAGGGACTCTCACTCAGAGTAAAAGGCAGACTGTATGACGCATGCGTACGAACAGCCATGCTACATGGCAGTGAAACATGGGCTGTAACTGCTGAGGACATACGTAAGCTCGCAAGGAATGAAGCCAGTCTGCTCCGTTGGATGTGTAATGTCAATGTGAATACCCGTCAGAGTGTAAGTATCTTGAGAGAAAAGCTGAACATTAGAAGCATCAGTTGTGGCGTGCAAGAGAGACGATTGCGCTGGTATGGACATGTGGTGAGAATGGATGAGGATAGCTGCGTGAAAAAGTGCCACACCCTAACAGTTGAGGGAACCCGTGGAAGAGGTAGGCCCAGGAAGACCTGGGCTGAGGTGGTGAGGCAAGACCTTCGTACATTGGGCCTCACCGAGGCGATGACTACTGACCGAGACCTTTGGAAATGTGCTGTGCGTGAGAAGACCCGGCAAGCCAAGTAAGATCGTTGCCAGTGCCCCTGGACTGGTTCTTGTGCGGGTGGCACATGAGATGCACCATTTTGAGCGTGGCCGTTGCCAGTACCGCCTGACTGGCTCCCGTAGGATTTTCGAGCGAGATCGTTGCCAGTGCCCCTGGACTGGCTTGTGCGGGTGGCACATAAAAGACACCATTTCGAGCGTGGCCGTTTTCGTGCGGGTGACACGTAAAAGCACCCACTACACTCACTAAGTGGTTGGCGTTAGGAAGGGCATCCAGCTGTAGAAACTCTGCCAAATTAGACTGGAGCCTGGTGTTGCCATCCGGTTTCACCAGTCCTCAGTCAAATCGTCCAACCCATGCTAGCATGGAAAGCGGACGTTAAACGATGATGATGATGATGATGATGATATATGTATATATATATATATATATATATATATATATATATATATATATACATACATACATACATATATACGATGGGCTTCTTTCAGTTTCCGTATACCAAATCCACTCACAAGGCTTTGGTCGGCCCGAGGCTATAGTAGAAGACACTTGCCCAAGGTGCCACGCAGTGGGACTGAACCTGGAACCATGTGGTTGGTAAGTAAGCTACTTACCACACAGCCACTCCTGCGCCTATGTAAAACATTAGAGAAATGGACCGAGCTGTTTCTTGCAATAAATACATCTAAAGCAAATTGTTTTCATGGATCCTTAATATACTACTGCAGGCCTCCAATTTGGTAATTTTCTTGCGTGGATCCCACCTAAATCTTATATGGACCCCGGTTGAGGACCACTGAGTTAGATGAACATGTTACTAAGGCATTGTTTTACAACTCAATGTCCTTCCTCAGTGGTTCTCTATGATATTTTTATAATTAAATATTATTAGAATTTATATTAAAAAATTGTTAAAATATTTTGTGTATTGTTGAAGTATAACCAATTTGTTGTGTATAAATTTTAACAACTAAATCTTATAGGGACCTCCTGTCCTTAATTTTAACCCTTAACTGTTTTTCAAGCCAAATGGCTTCAAAGGCTTGAAGCACACACACACCCACACATATGGCAAGCTTCTTTTTGATTTCAGTCTACCAAATCCACTCACAAACCTTTGGTCAACCTAGAGCTATAGTAGAAGACAATTGTTCAAGGGGCCACTTACTGAGACTGAACCCAGCTGTGTCTGCAGCAAATTACAGATTTGGTGTAGGAGCCAGTATGTGGGTATTTTGAAAATACCTCATGGTGTGATGGCTGCCCTGCATAGATATGGGTGCCCTTTGGCAAGGCATAGCACCCGTTCAGCCACCCTTCCAAGGATACAGCAATGTTATGGGACTGCAGCATGGTGAAGAGGTAACAGAAGAGCTCAACTGGGCCAACAGTGCTTTTTACATTGATGCTGAGCAGAAGAATCCTAGAAGATCAACGGAGAGGATCACCAAGCCTTATCAAAAGAGTAACTGCAATGCATCCATAGGGGTGGTGTCCGTGGTTGTGTAATCAGCTAATGAAAGATCCATTATGACTCAAGCTCTCAATTCAGTTTCATAATAATGGCATTGGATGGCAACAGAGAGTCATGGGAATCCGTGAAAATAGTGTGATCAAAGAGAGGATCCAGTAGTACATGGACCCTTAATATACTACTGCAGGTCCCCAATTTAGTATTTTGCTCGCATGGACACTACCAAAATCTTATATGAGAACCACTGAGTTAGATGAATATGTTACTCATTTGTCAATGATCCAGGATAACATGGATTGATATGTGATAACACAGGTTAGTGTCATCACAGCTTGGTCTGCAAAAACATGCCCCCAGCAAGCCACCATGCTCGGCTACCCAGAATGCACTAACTATTGCTTGTGTTTATGTAACTACGTTGCAAGGTATTTTTTATACAGTTTTACTTATTCATACCCATCGACACTAGGCCATCTACTCCAATGCCCCCCCCCCCCACACACACACACCTCAAAAGGATCTTTGTCTTGCAAGTTACTTGATGACCCCTGCCAGTGCTGGTGCCATGTAAAAAGCACTCAGTCCATTCTGCAAAGTGATTGGTGTTAGGAAGATCTTGCCAAAAGAGACACAGTAGCCTGATGTAGTCTTCTATGTAGCCAGCTCCTCTTAAACTGTCCAACCCATGCCAGCATGGAAAATGGATGTTAAATGATAATGATGATGATTGACTTGGGACCAGTGAAAATTTCTAAATTATCCTTGTATAGATGATTTATTGTTTGTCCATAGCATCTGTAACCCATGATGGTTTCATTTAACAAGCTGAGGTCAGAGCAAGGCAGAGAAGCTGTGATGACAGTAAGCCTCCTTAGAAAATCCCTCTTCTTATGGGTATAGAGCAGGTTTTAATGACTTGTGATTCATTATTCAGCGTTATACTGGTTTTACAGTTTACTATTGCATGGTTGATATATTTTAGTAGTGTTAGAGCTCCTTGTGTGAAAAGATTCCAGTATCCATGAGTGTTGAACATTGTCAAATGCTTTCTGGTAATCAATTCAAGTCTTGTTGAGGTTTGTCTTTCTCTTACAATCCTCTACAAGGATTCGATTTACCAAAAGCTGCTCCTTACAACCATACATCCCTTTCTGGCCCCCCTTTTGTTCTTTTGGTAACATGTTTTCCAGGTGTATTAATAAGCTGGTTATGGATGACTGATGTGAGGATTTTGTAGGTTGTTGGCCTGGTGTCTTTGTTTTTGGGAATTAGGGTAGTTTGTCCTTCCAGCATCCAGTTTGGTGTTCATTCTGGCTTGCTTATTATTAAATTAAATGCTGCTGCTATGTGAGTATGGGTACTGGTAAGGTGTTTCAACCAGAAGTTGAGGACCTTGTGTGTCCCTTGAGTTTTCCAGTTACTGGTCCTCCTCAGTGTCTGCTTTCTCTTGGTTTCTGGTGGTGGGCCATACCTGTGGTGCTATTTTGCTCTTCCTATCCTTTTCCTTATTTATCCACTGAACATTTATGTTGTGTTTTTCTTGTTTGCTCCATATTCTTTCCCAGTATGACTGAATCTCTGATGTTGTTGGCATGTCAACTATTGATCATCATCATCATCATCATCATATTGATGTGGTTGTTTATTTTTTTGTTTAACTTTCCATGTATATTGTAAATTCTGTATCTTCCAACAGGAAGCGTTCACATTTTTTTGTTCTGCTGTATGTAGCAAGTTTCTGCTGCTATACCCCGCTTAATTTTTTTTCTTTTACCTCTCAGGTATCTTCTTTATTCTTTAAGGTGGTATTGTTTTGTTATATAGGTCTTTTTATTTTTCATATTTGATCCATCATCATCATCATCATCATCATCATTATTATGGTGGTGAGCTGGCAGAATTGTTAGCACACCAGACAAAATACTTAGTGGTATTTCGCCTGTTCTGTGTTCTGATTTCAAATTCCACGGAGGTTAACTTTGCCTTTCATCCTTTTGGGGTTAATGAATTAAGTACCAGTGAAATACTGGGGTCAATGTAATTGACTAGTGTCCTTCCCCAAAATTTCAGGCCTTGTACCCTTAGTAGAAAGGATCATTATTATTATTATTGTTGTTGTTGTTATTGTCTCCGCCTTGGCGGAGGTAGTGTCTTCAGTTGTGTTTGTTTGTTTGTCCATGGACAAGATATATCAAGAATTGCTGGATGGATTCAGATGAAACTTTCAGGGATGTTTAACCTCGTAACTGGCACGAACTGATTAGATTTTTTGATCGATCTGGTTCTTCACAAGGATTCTGGATTATTTGCTATATTTACTTTACTTCACATGAAGTATTATGATCTTACGTTGACTTTCAAGTCTTTCTCTGATTATCTCCCTTGAAAGCACACTCGTGGTTTCCACGTAAGTTATGGCAGTGTTGCTGTTTCCAAAGTTTTATTTTCGTTTCTGTATTATTAATTTTACTTGTGTCTCTATTTTAGTAGAAACTGATGGATAAAGAAATCAAGCTACATAAACAAACGGTAGCAAAACCATTCAGTAATTAAATAACTCTAACATATTCAGTAACAATAATAAATTTAATTTATCCTTGACAATTTTTAGTTTTACCAATTTTGAATATATCATTCCTCTTTAAAACCTCTTACCTCTGCCTTGAAGGAAGCTTTACTTCTTGGACTCACATTTTTGTGTGCAACTATGTTGTTAAACCTCCATTAACAGCACTGTATGCAGGTCCTTTCTGTTTTCTCTCATGCATGGATTAATTTTTCACTATAGACCTTAATGGTCGTAAAAACACTATATATCAGCAGATAGACTTACCATGGCCTTCGTAGAGAAAACTGTCCCTGTTCCCACTGCAGACAACACACACACAGCATTACAAACAGAGCCCGCACACCCACCTTCACATTCCATGACTACCATTGGGATCAATCAGGTACTGGACTAGGATTCTGGATTATTTTTCCAGTTTTGTTACTTAATTTTTGAGAGCGGTTGGGTTCATTTTTAGTATTCTAATTTGTGAAAACAGCTGAGTTTATTTCAGATGTTCTCATTTTGAAAATCATCTTTGGTTAATCGTTGGGGAGTCATTGGTGTTGCCTTGATGGAAGTTTGAGCTTTCTGAGTGCTCTTGTTGTTGTTGTTATTATTATTATTGAGTACAATTATTATCATTGCTGTTATTACTATTTCAGATATAACACCTGGGAACCAGAAGAAAATATATTGGATTTGCGATTAATAGAAGCATTTAAAAGCAGGTAATGTAAACACTTTAGCTACAACAACTACTACTGCTGCAAGCACTATTATCACCACTAACATGACCATCACCACCACACATATTACTCTTAGTACTGCTCCAAGCACTGTAATCGCTACCACAACCAGCACCACCATTACTATCCTATTATCAGTATTGCTATCAATAACCTGGGCTCTATAATATTTACTAGTCTGTAACTGTCACTATGCTGCCGAGTAATGACCCAGTCAGAATGAAATAGCTTCTTCTACAGAAGCCTACTACAATGACCACATTGATTTGCTCAACAACAGCATGTTTTTTTGTTACTTCAAACAAATTTTTATTCTCTCTCTCTCTCTCAACAATGAAAGTTGTTTTTTCAACATCTACAGTCATGGCCAAAATTTTGGAACATAGATTTGAAAATTTGAATTTTTATATTAAATGCCCAAATATATACATTGTATATATATATGCCTGTATGTTGTGTGTGTATGTTGAAAGGCATGCAGAAATACACATACCCAAAAGAATAACCCTATATTGTTGTATAGTGAAAGCCTTTTTTTTTTTTTTTTGAAGTTATGTTGTGTTGATAGATTTCCACTTAAAATTTCCATGTTTTTAATCAAAACTTGTTTGTTACTATGATGACCACACTACCTGTCTATCTATCTATATATCTCTCTCACTCTAGTTCTCTCTCTCCCAACAACTTTTTCTCCTCCCCTTCTTTTCAAAGTAAAAGTCACTTTTTAAAGTCTCTGTTGCATTGTCTAAATGCTGAAAGATATACAGATACACTCACACACACAAACCAGAACCATATACTTGGGAAGCAAGCTTCTCACCGCACACCCATGCCTACACCTATGTTTGTTATCAAAGATGAAATTGTTGTTAGATCCAGTTCCACATAAAGTTTTGAATGGTCAGATTTTTTGATGCCGTTGCTAATAGTCAAGGGAATTGGAATTGTATTCTTGAGTTGTATAGTTATTTTACATTAGATATAGTGACCTGGGTTTTTATTACTAAATATTCCTGCTACACATTTAGAAATAAAAATGCACATCTTACATACTATTATATATGTGGTGAAGCATGATCTTATGGAGACAATGAACTAATGACCGAGGCCTTTGGCAATATGCCATGCTTGAGAAGATCTGTCAGGCCAAGTGAAATTGCAGTCGTGGCCATTGTTGGTATCACACACTGACACTTGTGCTGGTGGCACATAAAAAGCACCCTTTAAATATTGGGCCTCATAGAGTCAATGACAAATGACTGAGACCTTTGACAATATGCCATGCTTGAAAAAAAGACCCATCAAGGAAAGTGAAATTGTAGTCGTGGCAGATACTGGTGTCACACAACTGGCACCTGTGCCAGTGGCATGTAAAAGGACCCATTACACTCTCAGAGTGGTTGGCATTAGGAAGGGCATCCAGCTGTAGAAGCCATACCAAATCAGATTGGGGTTTGGTGCAGCCCCTCGGCTTGCTGGTCAAACTGTCTAACCCATGCCAGCATGGACAATGGACATTAAATGATGATATATATATATATATAATGACTCTACTTTTCCTTTCCCTCTTTCCCTATTGTTTTCTCTCTCTCCCTCTCTCTCTCTCTCTCCTGCTCTCTTCCCCTTTCTCATTTCTTTACTTTTGTATGTGGTCCTTTACTAAACCAAAGATATCTTATTTTTCCCTATTACAGTCAGACTGACAAAGATGTCCTCCCACACAAAAAAGGCCCAAGACCCAAGCGAGTAAAACTACAAGTAAGTATCCCCCCTCATTCCTCTCCTCCCTATTTTATTATTTCTGTCTTCATCTGTCAGCTTCATCACAGTCAAATTCTCCCTGAACAGCCCTCTTTCTGCTTGTCAAACACATGGGTAGGTCAGTGAGTGTTGTGTGTGTAAACAACATAGGAAATTTAAATTTTTTGCTGTTATTTATTCACCATTACACATGTTTCATTTGCTAATAGGTGTTACAAAATTGTAATGTTAGGTGGACATGTAAGGAATTTCCTGTTGGAAATTCTTCAGACAGAGAAATTAAATAATACAAATTTTACATTTCGATGAATTGTTTATATTTAAACAATGATCAGGACCAGCACAAATAGAAAAGAGAGAGAGGCAACAGCTGGGATTTACCATAACTACCTACACAAAATATATATATATAAATAATATAACATGAGGATGTAGGATATTAAAGCCTGATATCCTAAATCCTTGTATTTCATTATTCTTATATTAATCTTATGCAAAGAGGAGTTCTGCAGATAAAAAGGACTCCACTTCCTTCTGTAAAGTGGTTACTTACATGCTATTCCAAAAATTATATATATAAAATATGAATGATGAAAAGTTTTATAAAAGCATTAAATGAGCAAGTCTATTCAAATATTTTAAAATATAAAACAGAGTGATGAAAGATTTTGTAGAAACATTAAATTAGGCATCTTTATTCAAATGTTTGAAAATAAACAGAATGATAAACAGTTATAAAAAAAACATTAAATAATCAAGTGTTTATTCAATGTCACATATTAAACAAATGTGTTGAGGTCACTTCAAATGAAATGTTTTGCAGTGAATTATTTTTGTATGGCAAAAATGTTTACAGCAAAACTTTGAGTAACCTTGAAATTCTTGTTGTGCCTGAGGAGAGTTGTAGTGCCTTAATATAACACACTGGCCAGTTCAATTTCCACTCATTTATTTAGAGTCAAACTCCATTGATACAGTCACAAATACAGCAATAACAAAGTTTTCTGGAATAAATAAATAGATGAGTGGAAATTGAATTGGTGAGTGTGTTATCGTAAGGCAGTAAAACTCTTTCCATAGACACAACAAAATTTGTTCCTAACACAAATTCACATCAGGTGTCTTGCAGACCAGAAACAAAAATGAAATAGAATAAGCTCTAGATTCTTCTGATGCTAACAAAGTCTTATATTCTCCCCTTTACTTGTAGGATTCAGCAACAGATGACACTGGAGATGGCTCGGACCTGGAGCTGGAAAGTCCTCCTTGCCGACGGAAGTCAGTCAGTCACATCGACCAGGGCCTGTGTGGCTCAACCACGACAACCACCACAAACAACAACAGCAGCAACAACAACAACAACACGACTTCCTCGACTGGTTCGTCCTCGTCCTCATCAACCAGTGCCAGCAGTGTATGCAATGAGGCTGCAGCGTCGGGCAAATACCGGCCCCGCGACACCTACAGAGGCCCGCCGGCTGTGCCCCCTCCTCCGCCTCCCCCTCCGCCTCCTCCGGACGTCGGCCGCAAGGACCGGGACCGAGAGAGGGAGAGAGAGCGGGAGAGGGAGAGAGACAGGGAGCGGCCATCGTCCCACAAGGGACTCGACGACAAAATGACTACAGGCAGTGGCAGCAGCAACAACAACAACAGCAGCAGTAGTAGTAATAGCAACAACACATCTGGTAGTGGAGGGGGAGCATGTGGTGGGGCACATCGCAGCAGCAGTAAGACCAGTGAGAGATCAAGTGGCGGATTAATGGACGCGAACCCAAGTGGGTCACACAGCTCTTCACTTCAGGTGCACCACCTTCCTGTGAAGAGGGGCCCAGGTAGACCCCCAAAGAACCGAACCACATTGGGTGTCACCTCTTCTTCCACCTCCACCTCATCCTCTTCCTTGTCAAATGCCTCCGCGAAGTCTCTGTCCTCGACTTCCTCTTCCTCATCCAACCGGCCCTCGTCAGTCATAAAATCCACGGGAAATGTAACGCACCACACGATGCGCAAGCAGGACAAGGGCTCCGGTGTTGGCGTGGGGTCGTCGTCAGGGGTGTCGACGGGATCCGCCTCGTCGACTACCGCAGCCAGCCCCACCTCCGCGTCCGCGGCCATGACGACAGCATCAGCGGTGAATGGGCAGAGCATGAAGGAGCACCACCGCCATCACCACCACCACCACCACCACCACAAGTGTAGCAAAGATGGCGGCGGTGGTGGAGGGGGCAGTGGAGGTGGTGCTACCGGTGGTGGCAGCAATGCCCCAGGTGGGGGTGTCGGTGGGGGCATGTGCACTGGCGTGGGCGGCGGTGGCGGTGTTGGCAGCGGAGAGTCTCGGGCCGTTCTCGGTCAGCTGCAGGACGGCCACGAGGACACAATGTCCTCATCCGGTCGGCACGGATCCGAGAAGTCCGGCAAGCGGATCTCGTTTGTGTCGCGGGACCGAGAGAGAGACCGCGATCGAGACAGAGAGCGGGAGAGGGATGGCAGCTACGATGGGCTGGAGTACGGCACAGACACCGAAAACAAGAGCGGCCCTGGCAGCGGCGGTGGAGCCGGCGGGGTCGGGGGCGCAACGATGGGCGGTGTGGGTGGAGGAGGGACGGGCCCCGAGCGGAGAACCTACTGGTGCCCGCCGCCCAATGTCAAACCCTTACTTGACCAAGTGTTCATCACCGACGTCACGTCCAACAAGGTCACCGTTACTGTCCGGGAGTGCACAACCGGGAAGGGGTTCTTCCGGAACAGGGAGGACGGACAGTCCGGGTGATGGTGATGGTGATAATGATGGTAGTGATGGTGATGAGATAGTGATGGTGTCAACAATGGTGGTGGTGGCGATCATAGTGTAGCTAATGGTTTTGATGGTGGTGTTGGAGGTAACAACAATTAGGACCATGATGATGATGATGATAGTTATAGGTGATGATTATGGTGTTAAGACCATAGTAATGGTGGTGGTGGTGGTGGTTGTGTTGGCCAAGGTCGATGGCTGTGCAAAAGTGTAGGGAATAGATTAATGGTGGGTTAGGGTTGGAAGTTTTTTTTTCCGAGCTCAGAGGGTGTAGAGCGAACAGGACATGGAGGTGGCAGTGGCAATGACGGCGGGACATCTATTTTATCCCCTCCCGGGCACTCCCCTCCTCCACTTATCTTTGTTACCCCTGTCCTTCGGGAGTGGGGTAAGATTAGGGGAGCTGGGTACTTTGGAGCATGGTTGATAAAACAAGCTTCCTCGTTATGCTCCCAGTTCACTTGTTTTCCATCAAGTTCCAGCACCTCTTTATCTAACTGAAATCTTATCCTCACCCTTCACATAAATATTTTTACTGGTAAATCAGTAAAGCCTTGGAGAAAATACCTTGTGGTGTTTAGTTCATGTTATCCATCTTTGTGTGTTTGTTTTGTATTTTAACCCAGCTCCACCAACATCACTTTATCCTTTTTATTCTATCCATCTTTAGATTTGACTGACTGATGAATTAAAAGCGAAGAAAAATTACCACAAGGAGTTCTAGGGCTCTGTGTAATCAGTAATCAATTGGGTCCCTTTTCTATTTAAAAGCCCTCAGGTCCTTCCCCCTTTGCTCCTATATTAGAAATCAAATTCCAGCCCTGTCGAAGTCGACTTTATCTTACTTTTTATCCTTTCTGCAGGGGCTGATGAAATACTGTAGGTGTCAATTTCTGTGACGTGGTCTATATATTAAGTACTAAGATGGGGTCTGTATGCATATAAATATATATATATCTACACTCACATATACAAGTATATTAATATACATACACACATACATACATATATATATACACACACACACACACACACATATTAATATATATACATACATATATGTATATATTAAACTAATACATCTGTTTGTTGTTTACACACCTGTCTTCGTCTTGTTTTTTTGTAAATTCTCCCTATATATATATATATATATATATATACGTACAGACCCAGTGCTTTATGAGAGTATTCTCCACCATGCCAAATGACAGCCTACCAGTAGATACACTGACCATCATTGTTAAGTATGTGGCTGATAATATGTATATGAATACAGGCCCCATCTTAGTACTTGATATATATCAAGTACTAGGATGGAGTCTATGTGTGCATGTATGTATATATATATGTATATATATATATATATATCAGGTCATTGAGAATGAAATGCTTGATTTTTTAACTGAAAGTTTATTTTACTTTCTCTCAACAAAAAGCAAGGCAGTTAATCAAAGTATGCACCTAAATTATCAACACAATTTTGCCATTTTATTGGTAGCTTATTTATGTTGGTAGCAAAGAATTCTGGAGAGCAAGAGGTGGTGAAATCACAAAAGGCTGTTTTTGCATCTTCTACAGATTTGTGAGTGGATTTGGTAGACAGAAACTGAAAGAAGCCCATCGTATATATATATATATCTGTGTGTGTGTCTTTGTATCTGTGTTGATGTGTTAAACGTCCCTGTAACTTAGCGTTTCAACAAAAGAGACCGATATAATAAGTACTAGGCTTGATTTGTTTGACTAAAACCATTCAAAGTGGTGCTCCAGCATAGCCACAGTCAAATGACTGAAACAAGCAAAAGAATAAAGATATATATATATATATATATATATATATCATTAAATAAAGATTCATTGATATATTTGCTTGTCATTTGTGACTATATACACTCCTTATCTTTTTCTCTTGTATATTATTATATATTCTATATGATACGTTAAGGAGCTTTTTTTATGAGTACTATCGGATTATTTGAATCCATAGATTGTGACTTAAATATAAATATATATACTGCTGGACTCTCTTGCCATAGACAAGAGGCCACACAACTGATTTATTTATAGTGGGGTGGCATGTTGTGCCACATGTCAGACTTGGAAGGGACCACAGACGTAACATAAAACAAAGTGTTTAATTAGTTTAAGAACACAATGCAATGCCCAGTTCAAGAATCAAAATCATAATCTTGCTACCACGGCCATGGGTCCTCACATATATATGATCGCCTCTATACCTCCCTCTCATTTCCTGTAGCTTTTCTGTTGTGCTAAGAGCTTTATTGTCTATGAAGCGGTGGATTGATAGAATCAGTTGAGCATTGGAAAAATTGCTTGTGTTTCTCCCAGTTCTTTATGTCCCATGTTCAAGCCTCGCTGAGAGCAACTTTGCTTTTCATCCATTATGAGGTTGCTAAAATAAAGTACCAGTCATATATTGGGGTCGGTGTAATCAACTAACTAATCCCTTCCCTCAAAAATTGTTGGTCCTGTGCCTAAATTAGAAGCAATTATTATTATTATTATTATTATTAAAAAGGCAGTGAGCTGACAGAATCATTAGCATGCTGGGCAAAATGCTTAGTGATACTTCGACCGTCTTTATGTTTTGAGTTCAAATTCCGCTGAGGTTGACTTTGTCTTTCATCCTTTTGGGGGCCGATAAAACAAGTACCAGTGAGAACACTGGGGTCGATGTAATCATCTAGCCCCCTTCCCCAAAATTTCAGGCTTTGTGCCTAAAGTAGAAAGGATTATTATTATTATTATTACTACTAAGGTGGCAAATTGGCAGAATGGTTAGCATGCCAAGCGAAATGCTTAGCAGTATTTTGTTTGGCTTTATATTCAGAGTTCAAATTCTACCAAGGTCATCTTTACCTTTCATCCTTTTGGGGTTGATAAAACTAGTACCAGTTGTGCACTGTGGTTGATGCAGTCAACTTACCCTCTCCCCCAAAACTGTTGGCCTTGTGCCAAAATTTGAAACCAGTAATTATATTTATACGAGGCAGACAGCAGACAGAATCGTTAGCACATCAAAATGCTTAGCAGCATTTTGTCTCCATCTTTACATTCTTAAATTCTGCTGGGGTCAACTTTGCCTTCCATCCTGTTGGTGGTCGATAGAATTAGTAGCAGCCAAATACTGGGGCCAATCAAGTCAACATCCCATCCCCTCAAAACCTACTGGCTCTGTACCAAAATTTTGAAACTATTATTAACGTGGGCAAGCTGGCAGAATCATTAGCATGTCCGACAAAATGCTGAGCTACAATTTTTGCAACTCCTTAATGCTCCGAGTTCAAATTCCACTGAGGCCTTTAACTTTTTTGGGGTCAATAAAATAAAGTAGCAGTTGAGTTCTGGGGTCAGGCTCAGTGGTTAGAGCATCAGGTTCACAATCATGAGGTAGTGAGTTCGATTCCTGGACCAGGCTGTGTGTTGTGTTCTTTAGCAAGACACTTCATTTCATGTTGCTTCAGTTCACTCAGCTGTAGAAATGAGTTGCGATGCCAAGGCTGTATCGGCCTTTGCCCTTCCCCTCGGGTAACATTGGTGGCATGGAGAGGGGAGGCTGGTATGTATGGGTCATTGCTGGTGTTCCATAAACAACCTTGCCTGGACTTGCGCCTCAGAGGGGAACTTTCTAGATGCAATCCCATGGTCATTCATGACCAAAGGGGGTCTTTACTCTTTTATCCCCCTGACCCCAAATTTCAGTCCTTATGTCTATGGTAGAAACAAATTATTAACGTTATCAGGATTTAGCAGAGCGTTTGGATAAAAGACCTTGTGGGATTTAGTTTAGTTCCCCTTTGCATTCGTCAGTCAGCTTTGCTTTTCATCAAACAAGGGTCGGTAAAAGACCCAGTGAAGTCTTGAGGATCAGTTAAATCAGCTTACCCCCACTCTTCAAAATTTCAGGCTTTGTGAGCTGGCAGAATTGTTAGCGCGCTGGGTAAAATGCTTTGTAGCATTACATCTGTCCTTATGTTCTGAGTTCAAATTCTGCCACGGTCGACTTTGCCTTTTACCCTTTCAGGGGCGATAAAATAAGGACCAGTTGAGTCCTGGGGTCGATGTAATTGACTAGTCCACTCCCGCAAAATTTCAGGCCTTGTGCCTATACTAAAAAGGGTTATTATTATCGGTTTTTTTATCTTTGCACAGCTTCTAACGCTGGAGATGTACTACGATGATAGCTTATTTTTCAAGCACCATCCGGAGTATTCAAGTGGTTCCAAGCAGTGCTGTTTTCTGCAAGTGCTCTACCCTTATTGCAGCCCCTAATTGTTCCATGTACTTCTCAAGATTTTTATTATTAGTATTATTATTATTATTATCATCATCATCATCAAGGCAGTGAGCTGGCTGAATTGTTAGCGTGCCAGACAAAGTACTTAGCGGCATTTCTTCTGGCTATTTATATTCTGGGTTCAAACTCCACTGAGGTTGACTTTGCCTTTCATCCTTTCAACCATATCTTAACTGTGGACCCCTCTGATTCCTATTTTATTCTATTGGACCCCCCCCCCCCCTCCACCATAGTCATTCAATGTTTAAAAAATACTATTATTATAGGTGCAGGCATGGCTGTGTGGTAAGAAGCTTGCTTCCCAACCACATTGTTCTGGGTTCAGTCCCACTGCATGGCACTTTGGGCAAGTATCTTTACTATAGCTTTGGGTCGACCAAAGCCTTGTGAGTGGATTTGGTAGAGAAAAAATGAAAAGAAGCCCATTGTATGCGTGTGTGTGTATATATATATATATATATATATATATATATATATATATATATATATATATATGTATGTATTCGCACTGAAAGCATATGTGTATATATATGTATGTCTATATATATATATGCATATATATTCACACTGAAAGCATATATATGTATGCATATATATATCTTTGTGTCTGTACCTTCACCCTCACTTGACAACTGGTGTTGGTATGTTTACATCCCCATAACTTAAACAGTTCAGCAAAAGGAGACCAATAGAATAAGTACCAGGCTTAACAAACAGGCGGTACCCCAGCATGACTGCAGTCTGGTAACTGAAACAACTAAAAGATAAAAGATTCTTTTATAATTAAATATTATGAGGAATTTTAGTAAAAAATTCTTAA